>NW_026896640.1:0-24393 GCF_033153095.1 Gastrolobium bilobum
CCGTTCTTGGTTTGTAGGCGATCTGGTATTCTGATAGTTCTATCGCCCACGACATCATTCTTCCAGCCAGGTCTGGCTTATGCAACACTTGTCGAATTGGCTGGTTTGTTCTGACAGTGATTGGATGGCACTGGAAGTACGGCCCTAAACGCCTCGCAGCAAAAATGAGTGTTAATGCTACCTTCTCGACTTGTTGGTACCGGAGCTCCGCTCCTTGTAAGACTTTGCTAATAAAATAGACAGGCTTTTGTCCTTCTATTGACTCCTTGACTAGGGCCGCGCTGATTGCCTCTGATCCGACGGCGAGGTATAAGTATAACATTTCTCCGTGCTCGGGTTTGGAAAGTACTGGTGGGCATGAGAGAGCCCTTTTGAACTTCTGAAAGGCGCTTTCGCATTCTTCTGACCACCGAAAGGAGGTCCCCTTTTTTAACAACCCGAATAGGGGGAAGGACTTATGTGCTGAGTTTGCCAAAAAACGGGCGAGGGCCACCAACCTTCCAGTTAGCTGCTGAACTTCCTTGATTGTCTGCGGGCTTCGCATTTCAATGACTGCCTTGCACTTGTCTGGGTTGACCTCTATGCCTCGCTCCGTGAGCATGAAGCCAAGGAATTTTCCCGCGGGAACACCAAAAGCGCACTTGCTGGGGTTGAGGCGCATGTTAAATTTTCGCAGTCTTTGGAAAACGCCTTGGAGATCTGCTAAATGTTGGTCTGCCGTTTTTGATTTGGCTATCATGTCATCAATGTAAACTTCTATACAATTGCCGATCAAGTCCCTGAATACCTCATTCATCATCCTCTGATATGTGGCGCCCGCATTTTTCAACCCAAAAGGCATCATCGTGTAACAATAATTGGCGTTCTGAGTATTGAACGCCATTTTTTCTTGATCTTCCTCTAACAACATAATCTGATCATAGCCTGAATAAGCGTCCATGAAGGACAACATCTGGAAACCTGAGGCGTTGTCAACCAGCTGGTCGATGCTTGGGAAAGGATAGGCGTCCTTGGGGAAGACCTTGTTAAGATCTGTGTAGTCAACGCACATTCTCCACGCGCCGTTTGATTTTTTTTACTAACACTGGATTGGACAACCAAGTTGTGTACTTGATTTTCCTGATGAAGCCGGCGTCGTGGAGTCTTTTGATTTCTTCATCAATGACCTTCTGGCGGTCCAAGACAAACTTCCTATTCTTTTGCGCAACTGGTTTTGCTTTAGGGTCCACCGACAAACGGTGGCAGCATATGTTTGGGTCGATACCTGGCATATCGGACGGTTTCCAAGCGAACAAATCTTTGTTTGCTTTTAACAACTGTATCAGCTTTCTTTTTACTTCGGGTTCGATTGTTGCCCCGATTGTTGTCGTCTGGTGATGCTCCTCGCCCAACACCACGTGTTCTAATGCTCCGTCAGGTGTGCTCAACTCTAGGGTCGTCCCTGGCGTCAAAATCCACCAAGAAGCACTGATTGTGCTCGTTCCTCCTTCCGTCAGGATTTCCTTCCACTGGGGATGTCTCCTGCTGGGGTGTCGCTTCTATTTTGAAGGTAACCTTTGCCATTGGCCGCAGAGAAATATTGTAACAACTTCGGGCAACAATTTGATCTCCTCTTATAGTAGCTAAGTTATTATCTCTGGCTATGAACTTCATTGCCAGGTGGGGGTGGGAGATGCTCGCCTCAAAGGCTGCAAACATCCTCATGCCTAGGATGGCGTTGTAAGCGGATGATGTATCCAACACTAGGAATTGGATGTCTGCAGATCGTGAAGTTGGCGGCGTTCCAAGCGAGAGACACAAACTTATCACCCCCAAAGGCTTCGTGGTGGTAGCATTGAAACCTGAAAGTTCACCTGCGACATGAGTTAAATCGTTAATTGTGAACCCTAATGCTTTGAGACATGGCAAGAATAAAATATCGGCTGAGCTGCCGTGGTCAACAAATACACGGTTGACGCCGTAGTTGGCGATTATTGCTTGGATGACAAGTGGGTCATCGTGCCCGGGGAGAACGTCCCCCAACTCGCTGCTGTCCCAAACTATGTTTGGCCTGGATGGGCCAGGGTGCCCTTTCTCTTTGCTGATCACCTTTCTTGTAATCGCCAGGCATTGTTTTAGGTGTTTTTTCCTGGAGTTAGACGTTTCACCCCCGCCGCTTAAACCTCCATAGATCATATTAATTACTCCGTGCTTGATGGTTGCAGAGTCCTCTTCTTCTACGCGCCTCCCTCCTCGGCTCGGGCTCGTCAATGTTCTGGTTCTTTGAGGCGAGTCTTCTCTTTGGTGGCGTTCTTGGTAGGGCCGGGCGTTAGCCTGATTGGTTTTCCTTTTTTCTGGCGACTTGCTTCGGTCGCGGTATCGCCCGCCTGATCTGGTGGGGCGATCATTGTCTCTGTGTTTTTGTGTACCGCCTTTGATGAGTTCGTCAATCTTCTCCTTAAGGCGCCTGCATTCTTCTGTGCTGTGGCCACTGCTGCGATGAAACTTGCAGTACGGCGCGACCTCTTTGCTTGGTTGCTGGGGCCGTTGGCTGCTTTTGGGGTCCTCTTTGTAATCCGTTTGTAAGACACTGTGTGACCGTCGTTCGGATGTGTCCCGCCCAGAATGGCGAGTGGAACGGCTGGATGCTTGATACCCTCTTCTGCTTTCATCAACATGATTCCTTCCCTTGCTGATCGCTTTTCCTTGACAGTGGGAGTCGTCAGCTCTACTCCCTTTGTATTCTTCGATTCTCATAAATTCCTGCGCCTTTTTCTTGACTTCCTCTAAGTCAGTAATTTCATGACGTGCGAGCTCGTATGCGAACTCTCCTTGTCGCAAGCCTGACAAGAGTATATGTACCTGTACTTTGGGGTCTAGGCCTTGCACTTGTAAGGCCTCTTTATCAAAACGATCTAGGAAGGACCTGAGGGTCTCGCCAGAATGCTGCCGGACTTTTTCAAGGGCGTGCACGGATTTGGGTACGGGGCGACTGGTTGCAAAATGGGATTGAAACTTGCTTGCTAAATCGTCCCATGACGCAATGCTGCCTGTTGGCAGGGTGGTGTACCAGGTAAGGGCTCTCCCTCCCAACAATGTTGGGAAAGTTCGGCACATGAGTAAATCCGTTTCGCCGTGGAGTGTCATTGCTGCTTCGAATTTTTGGATCCACTCGAATGGATCTGTATCGCCAACATAAGTGGTGATGTTAGAGGGACCCTTGAAACCCAAGGGTATGGGAGTTAGCCTCAGGCTATCGGTCAAAGGCTTGTTACGCCCTGACGTGTGGGCAGGCGTTACTCTGATATGTTCTTGTTGTGGACGAGGCATTTGTGGAGCTTCAATGGAGTAGGAGAGGGATGAGGCTTGGTGGAAAGCCTGTTGAGCGCCATATGGTTGTTGGTTAGGATTCGGGACAGATGCCTGAGGTTGTGGAATGGCTGCGTTATGGGGTTGCAAGGCGTAGCCATGGAAAGGGAAACCAGCTTGGTGAGGTGGTTGAAAAGGAAACGCCACGTTAGGCGTGTACGGTCTAGGAAGGTACGGGGCCACCGTGGGTATTTGGCGGTCATGGTATACTGGTAGTGGTTGACTTTGGGCTGGTAACGGAGGACGGGTGAGATAAGTAACTCGTGGGACAACTGCTGGAAATGGCATTCCAAAATGAACTCCGGGGGGAGAAGGCTGGTTTATGACTACATTTCCTCCCTGCATCTCGCACATGGGTGCTTGATGATGTTGCAGGGCGATCCTAGCATCATTCATTGGCAACTGTGGGCCTATGGTATGAATTACCGGAGGCTGGACTTCTCTAGCGGCCCGCTCTGCTGGGGCTGAATGCATGGATGGAGGGGAGCTTGGTTGTACTGTCTGTACGTGTCCTTCTGGCGTCATGGCCCTGGCATGCTCCGCTCTCCTGGTGGTGACAACCATGTAGAGTTGTAAAAAGCGTCTGGCGGTTGTTTATTTGTAAGAGGAAATGACCCGTCAAATGGATCTTTGGGTAAGAGAATGGGAATAGAAGTTTATCGTTTCCCACAGACGGTGCCAATGTACCGTTCAGTTCTATGAGCCCACTATGTACCCTTGAAAGTAATGTTATTATATGGATTATACCCCTAGCTGAGGTAAAGACCAGGCTAGAAGGTATTATTCCAAGAGGTAGCAAGCTGATATTAATGGCAGACAAATAGTAAGAGTATGACTTGGAAGTAAATGGGCATAACAACAGTACATAAAAGATCTCTTCTGGTGTGCCCCATGAGGGCTATTTATAAGGAAGATGATGCGGGTTGGTGAGGTGGGGGTCAACCCTTCTTGGGATGCACACCCATGATGGCAGTGTTAGGCGTGGTTGGCGCTGCCACAATGGCAGTGCTGCAACCACTGCACCCGGCGATGTCAGCACTGAACAAAGGGGCAGATTCCTTTGCAGTGCTTATGGCGACTGCCTTTAGCGGTTAATGTCCCGAAGTGGGACATTTTGGTGTATCTCTTGGACGTGCTGCAGTCTTGGAGATCGTGAGGGTCTACATCAGCCCTAAGGGTTGACGCGGAACAAGGCTGAAGGTTGGGCCTGAGCAGTTGGGCCACTCCAGTACTTGGGCCATCCGGAACAGGGACAATTCTCCTAAAATCTTATTTTTCAACTCGGGGATCATATTCAA
Organism: Gastrolobium bilobum; assembly: GCF_033153095.1. Lineage (NCBI taxonomy): Eukaryota > Viridiplantae > Streptophyta > Magnoliopsida > Fabales > Fabaceae > Gastrolobium > Gastrolobium bilobum. The sequence continues at coordinate 4,647 of NW_026896640.1, forward strand.
GTTCGCTGATTTTGAAAAGGAAATTTCTTACTATTTGAACCAAAATATATGACATAACATTTCAAATAAAAGAAATATTCTTAAAAAATATTTAAAGTTTTATAACCATAATCACTATTAGTAAAAAATATATATGATAAATAAATAATAATAAATCATCTTAATTAAAGTGAGTGCCTTCTAAAAAAACTCTTCATTTTTTTAAATTCTATTATATCAAATCTTGTTAAATGCTATGCAATATCTCCGTCAAATAAATAATCAAGTTTTTCAAGGAGCATAGAGTAGCTAACAACCAAACCACAAATACTTGGGAAAAAAACCCTTAAAACCTAAAATGTTCATGATAAATCAACAATAATAAAAAAATTATTATAAATACTATTTATGATTATTTTAAGATACATGAGTTATTACTATCTTTTATTTTTAAACACTTTTTTAATGATATAATTAAGATGGTATACATGTGATATTAGATAATTTCTAAAACCTTCATTTATTGAAATTATCTAATATCAAATCTTGTTAAATGTTATGCTGATTGGATTAAGCTAAATACGGATGGGCTTTAAAGGGTAATCCTGATAGGTTGCTTGTGGGGGGCTGATTCGTGGGTCAGATGGGAGATGGTTAATTGCTTTTTCTTATAGGGCCGATTTTTGTAATTCTTTAACTGGTGAAGTATGTGGGATATTTAAAGGGCTGGAACTTGCTTGGAATGGTGGTTGGAGGAAAGTTATTCTAGAAAGTGATTCATCTACTGCTACCACTCTGCTCACCAAATCTGGTGATGCATCCTGTGAGTCTCGACTTGTGACTCGGATACGGGAATGACTATCAAATAACTGGACAGTTCAACTGGTGCATACATATAGAGAAAGTAATTCTTGCGCGGATTGGCTGGCTAATTTTTTGCTGGAAAGGATGGAACAAGAGGACTATTTGACTTTCCAATCTTCTCCTCTTGATATTAAGTGGTTTATTTTTCTGATTTTAGTTTTGTTCATAGGACTAGAGTTTCTCGTTTGTAGTTTGTTTGATTTTTTGTTTTGGGCTATGCCCTTATTTCAACCAAAAAAAAAAACAATCAACTTTTTTAAGGAGCATAGAGTAGTTAACAACCAAACCACAAATACGGAAGAAAAAAAAAACTTAAAATCCTAAAATGTTCATGATAACCCCAAGGGTAACTCAGTCGGCAACTGAGCTCCTAAGGCTTTGTTTGGGAGTTGGTTTTAGGAGGGGAATGAAAGGAAAGTGAGGGTTTTAGAAAGCTCTTCCCTTGTTTGTGAGTTTAAAAAATGAAGGGAAGAAATTGAGAATTTTTACTAAACCCTCATTCTTCTTAAAATTAAAGTTCCTCCAATTTGGGGGGTTTGAAGGGGAAAATATTAAAAATTACTTATCTACCCCTAGCATTAAAATGTGAAAACTACATAAATGTGAATGATTTTTAAATGTGACATTATTAGAAAAGTCTCAAATATTGTCAGAATTTATCGACGAAAAATATTTCGTCAAAACAAAAGATGAAATTAGAGACGGAACCAAATTTTGCCAATATCAGTGACATAAATTCTTTACGAAAAAAAATTGAGTCCAAAATTATTGATAGAATATAAATTTCATCAAAACTTTCAACAAAAATATTTTCGTCGAAAATTTTGATGAAACACATTTCCATCGAAAAGCTTCGACGTGAAAAATTCACATCAAATTTTTTTACGGAAAACATTTCCATAAAAATATTTCGCAAAAAAATTTGATGAAAAAAATTTCCTTCAAAATTTGTGACTAAAAACATTTCTGTAAAAAAATTTGACGGAAATTTTTTTTTGTCAAAATTCTTTATGGAATCTAAATTTCGTCAAAACATTTCTCTCAAAATATTTCACAAAAAAGCATATTCATCAAAAATTTTGACGTAAAATATTTCCATCAAAATTTCAACGAAACACATTTCCGTAAAAAAAAATTTAAGAAAAAAAATTTCATCACAATTCTTTACAGAATTTAAATTTTGTCGAAAGTTTTTGACAGAAACATTTTTGTTAAACTTTTTGACAAAAACAATTTCTATCAAAATTCTGTCAAATTTTTTGATAAAACACATGTCCATCAAATTTTCAACAGAACACATTTCTGTCTAAATTTTTTGACCGAAAATATTTCCGTAAAAAATTTTGACGGAAAAATATTCTGTCAAAATTCTTTACATAATCTAAATTTCGTTGAAAGTTTCGAATGAAACATTTCCCTCAATTTTTTTGACAAAATAATTTCCGTTGAAATTTTTGTCATAACACATTTCTATCGAAATTTTTAACGGAAAACTAAATTTCGTCGGAAACATTTGATGGAGGAAATATTTTTCGTCAAAACTTTTAACGAAAACTAAATTTCGTCGAAAATTTATTTTTGTGAAAATTTTTATCAAAGAAAAAATTTCCTCGCTTTTTGACACAAAATATTCTGACGAAAAAATAATTTTGTGATGAAATTTTTATCGTTTGCAACGTAGAAATTTCGTCGAAAATATGATCTTTTTTAGTATTGTAAAAAGAGGAAGGATCCAATTACTACCACTAAAGTATACCACCTATACAACCAATATGATCATCGTTGGATTAAAAATAAATCCAATGGCTCACGATTAATCGTTATAATCCTAATTTTTTACTTTTCATTCTCTCACATCTTCTCTCATCCTCTCACAACACTCTCTAGGTCCTCCGTATTTGATCCTCTCTTTTTTCCTAGGGTTTACAACAGACGCTGTATGGCATATCGAAAGCAAAATAAGAAACATGAATTATGCTCAGAAAGTTCGATTAGGTTGATAAAGAGGTACCCTGAATTTATTCAAAACGCTGTATGCAATCAAGAGTCAACTAAGTGACAATTTACCATCACCGAATTATGCATCTTTAACAGGGTGCTACTAAAATATATCATTACACCCACATGAGATATTTAATATGACCAAAAAATAAATTGTTTAACAACTGTGTGGATATTTGATAAAAGATGGATAAAGAAATCAAATGATATTGAAATCAAATAAATTATCCCCTTGCAAGTCAAAATAAAGTCGATAGTTCCGGAGTTGGTGATGAGATCGGAGCTGGTGATGAAGTCGATAGTTCCGGTTGTGATGGCTGGTGTGTTAGATATCTATGGTTTGATTATTGCGGTTATTATCAGTACGAGCATTTACCAAGCAATTTAGTAATCGCAGATCCACACACAAATTCTAGGTTAGTATACCTGTTGAGCCACAACGTTGCGAGTATGAAAATCATAATAAGAAAAACTTGTTTCAAGAAAGGGTGATCAAATCTTCGTAAAAAAATAGATTCAGCGTCTGTTGTGAACCCTAGAAAACAAAAAAGGGATCAAATACGGAGGACCTAGAGAGAGTTGTGAGAGGATGAGAGAAGATGTGAGAGAATGAAAGGTAAAAAATTAGGATTATAAAGATTAACCGTGAGCCATTAGATTTAATTTTAATCCAACGGTGATCATATTGGTTGTATAGGTGATATACTTTAGTGGTGGTAAGTGGATCCTCCCTCTTGTGAAAATTACATAAATAATTTAGTTAGAAATTTTAAATTTAATTTAATTTGTAAAATATAATAATTATATTTATTTTAAAAATGTGGTAAAATAGAAAAAATATCTCATTAACCCTTTATTTTCCTCCCTTACCATTTTTTTAACTCCCAAAGGGAATGGAATACTCTTCAATTTTCTTTCCTTTCTTCCCCTCCTTCTCCCTTGGATTCCCTTCCCCTCTAAACTCCCAAACAAAGCCTAAGTATTTGTTGGGGTCAAGAGTTCAAACCGTGCCTCAAATGAATTCTTGAAAAATCATTGGGGGTTAAACGATGTGCCTCTTTCCTCAAATGAGGATTAGTCTCATCCTTTCTCCGATAGCGAAGCTCAATGCACCTACTGTTTTAATGAGGGGTAGCCTTCGAGGCTGTACTCCGAGAACAAGGTGACTAGAGGAGATAGAATGGGGATGCCGCTAGGTTATACAAAAAAAATTGTTCATGATAAATCAACAATGATAAAAAAAAACTTATTATAAATATTATTTATGATTATTTTCAGATACATGAGTTATCACCATCTTTTTTAACACATTTTCAATGTTATAATTAAGATTGTACACATGTGATATTAGATAATCTCAAAAACCCTCATTTTCTGAAATGATCTAATTTCAAATCTTGTTAAATGTTATGTAATATCTCCTTCAGATAAATAATCAACTTTTTTAAGGAGTATAGACTATAGAGTAGCTAACAACCAAAACACAAATACCTGGAAAAAAACTTAAAAACCAAAATTATTCATGATAAATCAACATTCATAAAAAAAATCTTATTATAAATACTATATGATTATTTTAAGACACATGAGTTATAACTATCTTTTATTTTAAACAATTTTTCAATGATGAAATTAAGATGGTATACATGTGATATTAGATAATTTCCAAAACCCTCATTTTTCGAATTTATCTAATATCAAATATTGTTAAATGTTATGTAATATCTCCTTCAAATAAATAATCAACGTTTTCAGGAGTATAGAGTAGCTAACAACCAAACCACAAATACTTGGGGAATAAAAACTAAAAAATCTAAAATGCTCACGATAAATCAAAACTGATAAAAAAATTATTATAAATATTATTTATTACTATTTTAAGATACATAAGTTATCACTATCTTTTATTTTAAATACATTTTTAATGATATACATGTGAGGTCACAAAGATCATCAACCTTCCCCATTAAGGGTTTGTGGGGGATTATATATCACTTACCAAATAGAATCTAAGAATCAAACTCAAATCATGAGTAACATGGGTGAAAAGTTTGACCATCATCTTCACTGGCAATAACTCATATATCTTAAATACTATTATAAAATAACAGATTTAATACTTATTTAAGATCACCAAAAAGTATTTAAAACTACTTAAACTAAATTACTAACATCGCCTAAAAATAAATAATTCTTTAACTAATAATTGTGCAATAGAATAATCAATCTAGTATTAATATTGAGCTTACTTAACCGAGTCTGTACTCAATTACTTACCTGATATGTAATCATAAAAATTCAAAACAAATTATAAATATCATTAAATAAGTGTTTTGTGCAATATAAATATATAGGACAAAACTAATTGATGGTGTATAGATGACACTTGTGTACTAATAACTATCTTTAATTTTTGTGAAGAAAGAGGAAAATTATATATATTTCAAAATTCATAGTCAAAATTAAAAATACATAATTTATACATACATATTTTGATGAAGATGGCCAAATTTATGTTTATTTCATAGTTTATCATCAAAGTAAAATTTAAGTTTCGATTTTTGGTGGGGACAATTTTTGGTGTTGAATAAATTTTCGATAATTTTCATTATCGAATTCGTAGTGAAATGAATGGTTCATGAACTAAATAACACATTATCAAGTGAAGATAAAAAAAAAGCAAAAGAATGTTTACAACAACAATCTAAGTGAAAAGAAAAAAAATAAAAAAGCAATGATGAGAAAGTGAATTATACTTTGAATAAAAATTCAACTTGGACGTCAAGAATAGGTGTAATCACTTTTCATCGGGTGAAATCACCGAGAGATATAAATCGGTGTCACGAATATATTGTAATTAATCATACAAGTAAAGTACAATAAAAGGAATATATGAACAATCGCACATAATGTTAGAAACATATGCTTGTATGCAAAAAATCTGAGCCAAACGTGTATGACTGTCTCCTTAAGACAATTTGTCGCCTCTACCGGTGCCGGGGGAATGTGGACAATTGTTGCGACCCGGCAAGTGCACCAGTCGTTAAGTAATAAAGTATAACGGAGTACGAGATCATTCCCACAAGGATTGGTATTCAAGCACTAGTTCACTAATTGCAGTTTAGTTGAACAACCAAGATTGAGATTAAGAGAATTAAGAATAAAAACAGTCAATAACATGTAAATTTAGAATTAAAAAGCAATTAAAAAGATGAGTTGTTTTGATTATCAAGAATGAACGTAGTTAGGGTTTCGACTTCCCCAAATTTCCTCTTTATACTATGAATTAAAAAGTCAAGAATCTGCTCTTAATACAATGTCAATCAATTTTTTCTAATTTAATCAAGACTCAATTCCTTGTTACCCTAATTCTATGTGATCTTGAATGAATCATAGTTCCCCGGTTGTTCCTCAAGAAAGCATGCATTAAGATCAAGAATTCAAAGATTGCACAATTGCACAAGAATTCAAAGATTGCACAATTGCACTATGTCTATCCCTAGATCACAAGGATTATGATGAACTTGTCAAATACGGGTTTATGCACCAACATTTCTATTGCCATACAATTCCCCTAAATCATTCCACAAGGAACATACTCATAGAAAGCATTAAAAACATAATGATTCAATTGAGTTTCATCATTCCCTAACTACATAAAAACTTAGCCTAACATATTGAATTAAAAAGAAAAGAATTTGGAGACAATTTAATTCATAACATAATGATTCAATTGGGTTTCATCTTTCCCTAACTACATAAAAACTTAGCCTAACATATTGAATTAAAAAACAATTGAAAAGAAAATAATTCCCCAAGACTCCATTGATGTGGTGTCGTGTTGAATCTTCAGTGTTCCAATGCTCCACTGCTCCACAGTAGGATTCTTCACTCTTCGATTATTCCCCTCCAAAAAGCTCTTTTACCTCGTCACAAAGCCCTCAATTTATAGGAGAAACCATATCTTTTTATTTCCACTTATATCTTCCAATAAATCTCTATCAATCTCAAATCGTATCTGTTAGTATATGATTTCTTTAGATTGGGCTTGGTTGGGCTCGCGTTGGGCGCTCAGGCGAGCTGTAGGGCGTTTGAGCGCGCTCCCACGTTCAATAATTCTGGAATTCACTACCTTTGCGCGCTCAAGCGCTCAGTTGGGCGCTTGAGCGTGCTCTTCGATAGGAAATTTTCTCTTCTTTAGCGCACTTGAGCACGATGTTGGGTGCTTGAGCGCTCTTCATGGGTGGAATTGGCTAAATCTATTGTTCTAAAGCGCTTGAGCGTGCTTCGTAGCGCTCGAGCGCGCTCTCCTGAACCTTGGATTTCTTGCAACTTTCTTCAACTTGACTAGAATTGAGCTCCAACTTTATTTTCTAAGTTCCTTATCACTTACGAGCATCCTTTATTGTCAAATTACCTTCAAAACAAGCAAAATAACAATATCTTAGCCTAATATCAAATCTTCAAGCTTTTTCACTACAAAACCCAAGTTTTCATGCACTTGACTATGTTTTCAATGTGTAAATTAGTCCTAAAACATGGTAAACCATAGATTTGTCAAACATTCCCAGTTTTGAATATTGCTGTCCTCAACAATCAATAAAAAATAACTATAGGAATAGGAAAGAAGAATCTTCAATTGAGTTACCTTTCAATAGGAAAATTGAATAAGTAGTAAGATCAAAGAGTATTCAGACTTGTTCTTGAAATAACCTGATACATTAATTCAAGCAGATTCATAATTCATCAATCATATGATTGTGACAAGACTTCATCAAACAAAGAATAGGAACATTAAGCTCAAACACTCCTCACTCGGATTTTCAATTCACTCACACTCCAAGTGTTTGAGGGTTTGTATTTCACTCAAACTTCATTGAATCAACACTACCGTAGGCTTGCTTATATTCTCTCTCTCCACAGTTCTTATGACATATAAAGCAGATCAAGAGGTCTTCATTAAGGTTGTAACTTGGCCTGGTTTAGAGGAAGCAAAAAGCTAGACTCCACTTAAGGTTGAGAGGGATTGGTGCTAAGTTGTCCATTCATTCGAATAGATACCTAGAGGATCTCCAATTCTCCTTATGGAAAGAGTTAGATTCGATTCTAATTAGAGAGGAAGTTACCTAGTACCAAAGGTCTCATTGTGACTAGAAGAAGTTTGGGGATAAAAACTCTAAATGTTTCCGCTCACTCATAACTGCTAGGAGAAGAAAGAACAGAATAGATGCTCTGAAAAATGACCATGGCATTTGGGTGGCTGACACGAAAGACCTTATTAACCTAGCTATTAATTTTTTTGTAGACCTGTTCAAGGCGGACGAAGAAGATTTACTCAACTTTCCTCTAGCTGGAGCGTTCCCTCCTCTGGAAGACTATGATGCTAATTCCTTATGGGCCATTCCTTATAGTGAAGAAATTAAAAACACTCTTATGAATATGGGGAAGCTTAAAGCCTCAGGTCCGAATGGGCTTCAAGCCATCTTCTTCCAAACTCAGTGGAATAAGATAAAAGGCTCTTTATGTAATTAAATCTCTGAGATTTCCAGGATCCCAAGAAGATTAAGGACATAAACTTGACCTTCCTTTGCTTAGTTCCTAAAGCTGACAATCCTGAATCCATGAGGGACTTTCGTTCTATTAGTTTATGTAATGTATCCTACAAGATCATTACTAAACTGATAGCAGGCCATTTAAAAAATGCCATACGCTATTTAATATCCCCCAAACAATATAGCTTCATCCTTGGTAGGCACAGTTCCGATAACATGGTAATTGCTCAAGAAATTGTTCATTCTATGCAGAGGAAGAAAGGTGATACTGGGTGGATGACTATCAAGCTTGATCTTGAGAAACCCTATGATAGATTAAACTGGAACTTTGTTTATGATACCCTCATCGAAGTAGGTCTGCCTTTGAACTAGATCCAGTTAATTGACAGTTATCTATCTAGCTCTTCGATGAACATCCTTTGGAATGAGAAGAAAATTAGAGATTTCTCACTTTCAAGGGGGATTAGACAGGGAGATCCTTTATCACCCTAAATTTTTGTGTTATGTGTGGAGAAGTTGGCTCACCTCATTCAAATGGCTTATAATGTCAAACCTTGGAAACCAATTGTGATTAGGAGGAATGGTCCCCATATCTCCTATTTTTTTTTTGGAGATGACATCCTCCTCTTTACGGAAGCCTCTATGGATCAAGCTCATGTTATCAACCAATTCCTCAAAGTCTTCTGTCAATCCTCTGGGTAAAAGGTGAGTCAGGTGAAGTATAAGGTCTTCTTTTCTAAGAATGTGAACTTCCAAACGAGCCACTTAGTTGAGTAACTATCATGAAATTCCCCTCCATCACCGGAGAGTCCATCGTAGATCCTTTGCTCACATGATCAACAGGGCTTAAGTGAGACTTAATGCTTGGAGTCAGACTTCTCTTTCTTTGTTGGGTAAAGTAACTATAGCGAAAGCTATCGTTTCGGGCCTCCCTACGTACGCCATGCAGACCTCTTGGCTCCTATTATCCATTTGTGATGACTTAGACAGAACCACACACAATTTCATCTGGGGCTCTACTTCTACTCACCGTAAGGTTCACTTGGTTAACTGAGATTAGTGTGCACCCCTCTTGATAGAGGGGGTCTAGGCATCAAAAAAATGAGAAGCTTCAATAATGCGATGTTGATGAAGCTTGGTCATGACATCTTGACTAAAAAAGATTATTTATGGGAGAAGGTATTGAGGAACAAATACAACATTGGTCTCATGATTTTATTATTGAGCGAATTCTTAACTCTTTTAGCCCAAATTGAACCACATCAAAGTTTAATTCAACACTTATATCACATGATGAAAACTCAAGAATGTTATTCTCCTTTCACCGCTTCCTTTTTCTCATACTCTTGCCCACTTCGCACAATAATATTACTACTTCACAAATAAAAACCTCTTCTTCTTTTTTAAGAGAAAAAAAGATATATACGAGATGTATAACAACTTCCTTAAGTTAATAACTAACATTAACAATAATGAATACAATATGTAAATTTTTAAGATATTTTTTATCATTTTCAAATGTTGAGGATAACTTGATTTCTCAGTATTAGGTTATGTCAACACCGGACAAAAGATCTTCTAACGTTAGATTGCATTAGTATGTATAAGAACATGAATAATAACAACTTGTATTTTACTCAAAATAGAAGATCGAGAATAAAGTCATTTTGCTTTGAAAATAAAGAAAAATGGTTAGATTATAAGTTGTTAGAACTTTGATATATATATATATATTTACTTATAAATTAAAATTTAAATGGACTTGGGTTTGATGCTCACGAGGTAAATCACTACTTGAATTTTGTTGAATTTATTTTAAATTTAAGTTACCATATATTTAAATATATTTTTAAATTGTTTTATACAAAGTAGTTGTATATTTTTATGTAATTAAATTATAGTATGTTGTATTTTATTTTTAATTGTTTTATAGAATTTTCAATTTTGTTTTAATTTAAATTTTTGAAATTTTACCTGAATGAATTAATTTCTAAACATTTCACTTATAATTAATAATTTTAATTCTATTGAAAATTAAATTACGTGAAAAATTTACAAGATTAGATAATTGTTACTTTTTATGTAGTCAATTTACAAAAAAGATGGTTATGATATCAAAGGAATCAATAATATATAGATACCATAATAGTATGATTCAATATGTCATGCTCATATTAAAAATATTATATAGCATGATATAGTAAATGATGTATCTAAAATATTGTACATTAAATTAGGTTCATCTCATTAATTGAGTATATTTAAGTTAAAGTATACGCTGGAACAAGAAATCGGAGCTAACTAACAAAAAACTAAACTTATTTTCCTAAAAAAAAAAAAAAAACTGAACTTTATCACCAAATTTTGTATTCCACCACTTAGAATTAAGATTGTTCAGTTCTCCTTTTGATCTATTATGTTAGTACTTCAATGCTTGTTCAAAGAACAATAGATACGTTATCCAAAAAAAAGAAAGAACGATAGATGTGCTTCTTTTTTACTATTCCCGTTTATTGATAACAAAGCGCAAAGTCATAAATCATAATAGTCTAATTAACATATTCTTATAGTAATGGTTACAACATATTCTTATAATAAATTGAGACAGTACATCTTCCCACATAATTAATAGAGTTATGCCGTTTCACCTTGCTCAGTTATTTGATCACGATCTTCAGGGAATCTCCTCTTGTAGGGATATAGACCCTGGATAGTTATTTTTTGTTTCTGGTTGTTAGTTTGTTTTTGTTTGGGGCTTCGCCCCTTAATGTTATCAAAAAAAAAAAACACACTATGTACTGGCTCGGTACCTGGAACGATCACATAATGAAAAATACATGTAATAAGAGTTTTATCAATAAATTTAATAATCTCAACAAGCTGTAATGAATTCCAACATACGTTGATCCTTCAACGTGTATAAGAATTGGAGACTACACGAAATCATTATTTGGACAGTACTTCTGTACATCACCATAAGTACGTTAACATTAGTAAGCACTAATAATTCAGATATACATAAACTAAATTTTAACTTTTTGAATATCATTCTTACCTCAGGCTTAATATACACTTACAAACCAGTTGTATATACACAAACAAAAAGACAAATCCCAAAAATGAACAGTTAATGGGCCAAAATAGCTTAACCCTCGGTACAGACAAGAATACATGTACACCCCCACACGAAAATACGACTTCGCTACAGGATTCCTTCACCAACGATCTTATCTCTTCCTTCATAAATTCTAAATGCATCTAGTTGTGCACTCAATATTTACCCACTTTCAAACAAAATCTGCATTATACAATAGTATTTACATTCACATGTAATCCCCCTCACTAAAAATTCAAAACATTCAAATCTCAAAATTTAGCAAATGAGTATCAACTAACACAAGAGGGTTTTTAAGTTCCTCAAATTTAACTGATGTTATCTCAAATTGTTTTTTTTTTCCTTTGTTGTATGTTTGTGTGTGGCTAATTTATATAGAGTTAAGACCAACTATAGTATAAAAAAAAACAACAATACTAAATTAAAAAACGTAATGTCATCATATAATTGTATTGTAAAATGATACTAATGGATTTAACAACAAAAATTGTTCGTAGAAAATTAGCATAAGATGACCTGTACATTCTACAAGCACAAACGTTGTATCGAACTCTCCTGCTGACAACAAATGTTAATTGCTTTTATATAGACTCATAATGCCACAAACCCTCCTCCTTTATCTTGGCTTGGGACAGGCTATGTAGTAATACAAATAAATTATCAATACTCCTATGAAACATACTACACCTACTTAAATTAGAGAGAGAGTGAATTCTCGCGTATTCCTAATTCAAGTGGATGTAATATGATATCAAAGGATCACTGAAATCTATAGATGATCATACATAGGCGGAGTTAAAAAAATTAAGAATAAAAAACCCAATACACTATACATGAACACATAGGACTATTTGCAAAAGAGCGATAATGAGTGGTAAACATTTTTTAAGTCATCTGTAAGATACACAATACAATACAGGATACAAAACCCAAACATCGAATACTACATGAAACAAAGAACTAGATTTTTAACCCCAACAACGTGCTTATGTGAAGGCTTTTTTTAAAAAAAACTTATATTTCACACCTATAAAGGAGAACAGAGCCATACTAATCCTTCAAAACTCCATAAAATATGCCCACAAAAAAATAAAAATAAACCAATCTGAAACACAAATCACAGCTTAAGAAAACATCCAAAACATCGGGTACAATTGATCAAACAGTTGCCTGTCATTCTATGGGCCCTTTATACGAGTCCAAAACAGTTGCCCCTCAACCAGGCTATCTGGGTGTCAGGGTTACCGGGGTGAATTTTCTTGCATTTTGCTTCAGGTTTTCTGCCGAGCTGGGAAGCATTTGAGTTTTTGTGAACTCTTTGCATATGTGTTCCTTATATCTCAGGATTTTCAACCGGGGTCCTCATTGCCTCCTATCTCGGTGGGTTAAGCATAAACCAGGGAAAAACATTTCACGTATTCCCATACCGAGTTGGGGATGATCTTGAGCAGTTGAGTTCCAATTGGCGAGTTGCCCCCAAGTATCATTCCTTATGCGCAAGTCCTGAGTTTGTAGCTTTCTTCTGGAACCGAGAGTGATTTTTCCTGGTCACCTATGGGGATGGGTTATGTATGAACCCGGCAAGATACTCTACCGGTGTAGCCGGGTAACGAATGTGCTTGAGTAGTTGGGATCCAAATGGCGAGTTTCCCCCAAGCATCAGTCGTGTAACCCGACAAAGAGTTGTCGTACACACGTGTCTTCAGTCTCACGTGCCGACTTATCAGTAGCAATAATTTAATTCTGATACATGATGTTATCCGCTTGTGGTAGCATCCTGCAGCCATTTTATGCTGTTTTCGCATTTCGTGCGCATTTATTAGGCTTGTCGTTTCAGGCGTCTAATCATTACTTTTTGAGTGCAATGACGTTAGTGCCCCTGACCCTTCCCATCCACGACTGTTGCGGTTACCACTCACAAGTGAAATGACTTTGGTGCCCCTGACCTTTGCCATTCGTAACCGCAATAGTTACGCTTGTGCCTATATAAGCACGCACCTTCTCCCGTTTTCATTCTTTACTTTGATTTCCTAGAGAAGTTCTTGCCATAGTTTCCATTACGAGCGTTTTTCAGAAATTACTCTTCTTCCTGTGCTCCAACATCTTTTAATATACTTTCTTCAAAATTTTACAAGTTTGTTCCTGTAATCAGGTACTTCACTTGCCTTGGTATTTTTCCCGCTTCTTCATTGGGTTGTTTGCATATGTTCGTTTGATTTTGAACATGTTTCTTTCTTGAACTTTCTATTCTTCAAATGTCATTCTGTACATCTGGAGTGTTGCACATTGCATTACTTCTTTTATTCTGTACACCCTATGTTCTTCCTGTGTTGTTTTAAACTTCGTATCGTTCGAAACTTTAACAAAACGAGGGGGAAAAAACCTCCTTCTTCTGCTCTGCATTGTGAGGAGAAGAAGGAGGAAGATTCTGAATTTTTGAAAAAGATTCCCCTAGTGTTCGTTTTTGGCATTGGGGGATTCCTAGGACTGAGGAAGAGGATTATCTAGTCGGAGAAGGTCCGGGTTATCTAGTCGGGGATTAGGTCAAAGTCAGGGTAGTGGTTCCTCCAGTCGAGGTGGTAGTTGTATTCCCGTGAGCAGACATATTCCCCAATACTTTTCGCAATCCGGTCCTGACACACCCCAACACCTGTTTATAACATACCTTGCATCTCCCTCAACCCGCCATGTTGCTCTGCACTCTACCCCTGTCCAGAAAGTCAGTCCTTGCTACTCTTGTGTTTTTCTGAGTGCCAAACTCGTTCAAACAAGGGTATGACTCTTTAGTCGAGTCCACTTTGGCTAGTTGTCGTCATGACGATGTTCCGGATTCTACCCCCGCATCTGGTAAGGCAGAAGATCCAATTGCCATTTCAGACTGACCTTCCTCCTCATCTTCTAGTGATTCTTCATCTAGTAGCTTTTTTGATTCAGATATGTCTGTTATGTCCTTCTGATTAAATTCTTTTATTGTTTTAGGTATTTATGGCATCTCCCTCACCTGAAGTTGTAGAGGAGTCAGGTTCCGCCGAGTCATACTCTGAGTCTCTTCCTGCCTCTTTAGTATCCCAGTTTCCCTGGTTAACTTACGAGGTCTTAAATACCACCTCCGACATGAGTATTGATGATATAATTGGGTTTCCCGTTGGGAAGTTAGAGAATTTCGATATAACTGGTGTTCTACCAGAATGTCGTGACTCAACTCGACGTTACGTTTCCTTTTACCGAGTTCCAGATGGACATCCTAAATCACCTCCAAATAGCCCATACTTAGCTTCACCCCAATGCTTGGGATTTCGTCAAGGCATTCGAGCGTTTTTGTGCATACATTGCTCTGTCGCCTTCTGTTTGCATTTTCTTTTTCTTCTTTCAAACAGTTACCCCTCAAACTGGTCGTGAACCTCCAGAACGAAAGGGTTGGGTCACCATCCGAGGTGTTCCTGGTCGCAAACTTTTCCAAGTTTACACTGACTCTTTCAAAAACTTCAAAGATAAGTTCTTTAAGGTTTTCGCACAACCCGGTAAGGAGGTATGGTTTCTTAGTAATTGTGCCTTCGAGGATGTGGAGGGAAAATTTCCCTTATACTGGTAATTTGACCACTATCAGCTTCCTTCGTCGAGCTATGGTTTCAAAGAGTCCGAGTTAGACCCTACGAATGTCGATAATGCGATCGCCATTGGTACATATCTTCAATCACACAGGCATGCTAGTGTTGCATCCCTTATTTATAAGTCTCAAGAATAACTCGATGCTGAGCTAAGTATGTTTTTCTTTTATGTGCATTAGTTATGTTGTATCTTATAACCGACTTTATTTCCTTTGACTTGCAGTTCTCGACATGGAAAACCAGCAAAATAAACAACCCAGCTGGCTGGCCGTTTTGAGCCAGGGAAAGAAGGATGCTGTTGTCAATTCGACAAGCAGAAAAAGAAAAGCTTCATACCTTAAGGTCAAGAGGCCTGCCGCTGGCAAGGCCAAGGGGATCCCGGCTGACAAAGGATATGCTGCTGCTACCAGCAATAAGAATAAGGGGATCCCTACTGACACTGGTGCCCCTATCTCCTCCCAACAAGTGATCAAGACTCCTCCCCCTCCTCCATCCCCGGTGCTAGCCAAACATGCTGTATGGAAGTTCGGGATGAGTGGTGTTCTCCGCGATGCGATTTGCCCTCCAGAACCATTCTTCAGCGCATCTCCTTTTACCGCAGACCAGATTAAGGAACTGGAGGAGATGGAGCTGGGCTGCCTAAAGATGGCTGGAATGGTACGACCTATACATTCTCTTAAGCACAACTATCTTCGCACCCTTAATGAGGTCGCTGCATCTCGGGAGGAGAAGGCGAAGACGGTTGCCGAACTGCTGAAGGTGAAGGAGGATTTTTCCTCTCTCAAAGAGAAGTATGATCAGACTATTGCTGATCTGGACAAGGTGAAGGAGGGTTTCACCAACCTTCAACGGGACAACACTCAGCTTCGCAACCTGCATGCCGGCGATTACCAGGGTGAGCTCAAAAAATCCATCACTGGTTCCTTCAACAATGCCTTAAGCCTACTTCAGATCCTCAATCCTGGCATGCAGTTGAATATGGCCGGCTTGCATTCCAGGCCGTACGTCAGAAATGGCCAAATCATTCCTCCTACTTCCGCATCTCCGACGGGTGACTCTGTCACTCAAACTGAAAGGGAGGTGATTATTGTTGAAGAGGGCGAGGAGGTAACCACTCAGCCCACTGAGGTTCCAGCGGCGCCAGAGGAGACTCCTTCCAACCCCACTGCTTGAAGGACCAGGATGCCGGTTGTAAATTATAATTTTGTGTTTCTGATTGGGGCTCTTGAGCCCCTTTTAATTTGCTTTGAATATTGCCGGTTATATTCCGATTTTAGTTTTTTGACTTCTTTGAAGTATTTGCCTTCCTTCGTAATCTGCCTTCGCATTTTTATACTTTGCATTGCATATCCCTTTAATAACTTAGACGCATCTGCCTAAGTATTTAAGGTTTATCTTCTTTCCGGGTTGCCTAAAGTATTTATTAAATACTTCTCAGGTCTTAGCATTTTCTTTATTTGATAAACAGATTTGCATATCCGTTATCTACATTTATAACTTAGAAAATTTTCCAAGTTTTCTTAAACCTTAGTCGTGTTGTTCCCCACCCCACATGGATTATTATTAATAACTCGACTATACTTTCATTTTTGCAACTCATGCATTTTACGATTGTCAATTTACTGACCTGGCCGATGTCAAAAAGCATTATACAGATTCTGTTTCTGTCATTTTCTATGACGCATGTTTATATTGATTTAACCATTTTGGCAAGTCTGCATTGATGATAGCAATTGTCTTTGCTGAGTGAACCCTTTCATCATAACCTGAGTTTTGTAACCCAGCTTTACCCAAGGTAAAGGCAGTATTGTCACTTATCCCCCTTTGGTCATTTGACCGAGGAAATGAGCATTTTGACTTGATCAGAGTCAGTATGACAAACTGCACTTGCACCTTAGAATGTGTAACGATGCATCACAACTGAATAAGAATAAATCTTAAAAGAAAAATTTCTCATTTATTGATATCAAACTTGTCGATTACATGAATTTGTCGGCATATTCGGCTTTAGTCAAGTCCTTAAAAAAGGAAAATAATTCGCCTAGAAAAACTTCAAATAAATTGAAATGTTTCAAATCTTCAGAAGGTGGATACAAGATTTAACTGTAATATTTTTTCAGTTTATCCGCGTTCCAGGTTCTCTTAATTCCTTTGCCTTCCGTTGTTTCCAGGACATAGGCTCCTCTTCCAAGCTTTTCTTCAACTCGATAAGGACTTTCCCAGTTTGCAGCTAGCTTTCCATCTCTGGCATTCTTATTGCTGATGTCTGCTCTTTTGAGTACCAAGTCATTTTTCTCAAAGACTTTTGACCTCACTTTTTGTTGTACCTAGTTGCTATCAATTGTTTGGCCATCATATCCCGGCAATGAGCTGTGACTCTAGCTTCATCAATGAGATCCAACTCAGCAGTAAGAAGTTTACTTTTTCTTGTTTGTTCTGCATAATAACACTCATTCTCCTCCAAAAGGGTTCTCCAATTTCCACCGAGATCATGACTTCACACCCATATGTCAATTTGAAGGGGGTTTCCCCCGTTGCTGTCTGGGTACTTGTTCGGTATGCCCACAAGACAAAGTATAATTGATGAACCCAGCTTTCTTTGGCAACCATCATTCGTTTCTTGAGCCCGTCAACAATTACCTTGTTTGCAGCTTTAGCTTGCCCGTTTGACTGTGGGTGTTCCACAAATGCGAAGCGGTGTTTGACCTTTAAGTCTTTCATCAACTCCTGGAACGGTTTATCAGCAAACTGTGTTCCATTATCAGTCACTACCTCGGCTGGTATTCCAAACCTGGAGACAATGTTCCTTTCAAAGAATATTTGTACTCTGGCCCAGGTTATTGTGGTAACCGGCTCTGCTGCTATCCACTTGGTGAAGTAATCTACAGCCATAATTAACCACTTCAACTGTCCTTCCGCAGCTTTGAAGGGTCCCAGCAAATCCATCCCCCATTTTAAAAAGGGCCATGGAGCTGAGATGTATTTCAATTCTTCCGGTGGCGAAAGAATTAGCTTGGCATGCTTCTGACAACTATCACATCTTTTGACATGCTCTTTGGAGCCTGCTTCCATAGTTGGCCAGTAATAGCCAGCTCAGAGGGCTTTTCTAGCTAGAGCTCTGCCCCCATGTGTTGGTCATTGATTCCTTCATGTATCTCGGACAACACATAGTCTGCTTCTTTCGAGTTTAAGCATTTTAGCATAGGAATGTGCAACCCCTTTCTATATAGCTGGTCATCCATAATTGTGTATTGTGTTGCATCTCAGACCAGCTTTCTAGACTCCATTGGATCCTTAGGCAATGTCCCTTTTTCGAGGTATGCCACTATGGATTGCCTCTGGTCACTTGCCGAGGTGATTATCATCACGCAACTCGGCTCCATTCTACTTTGTTGTATCACGGTTCTGTGGTTTCCTGGGTTTTTTGTACTTGCCAGTTTAGACAATATGTCAGCTCGGCTGTTTTCCCCTCGAGGAAAGTGGGTGACTTTCATCTCATCAAACTCAACCATCATCTCTCGAACGTTGTTTAAGTATTTCATCAGCAAAGGGCCTTTGGCCTGATATTTTCCTTCTATCTGAGAGTCACCAACTGAGAGTCATTGAAGACTTTAACCTTTTTAGCCCCATGTTCCTTAGCCTGCATCAACCCGGCTATTAGGGCTTCATATTCTGCTTGGTTATTGGAAGTTGGGAAACCCAGGTTCAGGGAGTGTTCTATTGGCACCCATTCTGGACTTTCAAGTATGATCCCAGCTCCACTTCCTTTATCATTGGAGGATCCATCTATATATACCCTCCAAGTATCTTCAGCTTCTCCTATTTCTGGGCTAACCGGGGTGAGCTCCATTATGAAGTCGGCCAAAGCTTGTGATTTGATGGCCTTACGACTTTCATACGTTATGTCGTATTCAGAGAGTTCAATTGCCCAGTTAGTCATTCTTCCTGCCAGATCTGGCTTATGCAACACCTGCCGTATAGGTTGATTAGTGCGAACTATTATCTGGTGTCCCTGAAAGTATGGCCGCAACCTCCTCGCCGTAATCAGCAAGGTAAAAGCCACTTTTTCCAGTTTCTGGTACCTCAACTCAGTACCTTGTAAGGCCCTACTAACAAAGTAAATTGGCTCCTGACCTTTGCTGGTTTCCTAGATCAGAACAACACTTATTGCCTCTTCCCCCACAGCCAGGTACAGGATCAGGGTATCTCCTGGTTCTGGCTTAGACAGTACTGGTGGGGTTGTCAAGCATTTCTTAACCTTGTCAAATGCGGATTGACATTCCAGGTTCCAGCCTTGCACAACTTCTTTCTTTAATAATTTGAAGAATGGGATGGCATTCTTAGCTGACTTGGGTAAGAACCGGGTTAGCGCAGCCAGCATACTAGTCAATTGCTGAACCTCCTTCTTGCTTTGAGGAGCTTTCATATCAAGTATGCCTTTGCATTTTTCGGGGTTTGCTTCAATTCCCCTATGGGTTAGCATGAAACCCAAAAATTTCCCTGCTGGAATTCCAAATGCACATTTTACCGGGTTGAGCCGAATGCGGTACTTCCTAAGCTTTTGGAATGTCTGCTCCAGATCTCGAACATGATTCGTCGTATCGAATGACTTAACGATCATATCATCA
>NW_026896641.1:0-24485 GCF_033153095.1 Gastrolobium bilobum
TGTCGACACCAAGTGCCAGTGGAAGTTCTGTTTTCATACCACTTGATTCTTTTAAGCTTCTTGGAGATTGAGAAACGATGATTTTTGTGGTGATATTTTCAAATGATATTTTAAGTTGAGTCTTGGCATAACAAGGTTGAGATGGCTTGTGATCTGTGAAAGTAAAATGGTCTTGAAGGGAAAAACAAAATTTTTCATATGCGGAATTACACATGCAATCAAGAATCATGCTTTATGGTATGTGACGTTACCTTTGTTTGTGAGTTCAAAACTCCAAGACGATCAGTGTTAGGTTTGAAGGGTTCAAACCCTCTAACGTTGATCCACACCACTCACGTCAAGATGCAAGAACGCTTTCTTGAAAGCCACCAATTGACCACCACAGAGAGGCTTGCTATGCGCTCAATAGGTGAAGAAAGAGGCTAGGTATATGTGTTTAGAAGAGTGAAGTCTCCAGCATGAAAACTTCACAAGAGTTGGAATGGTATATAGAAGAATTGGCTAGGTTCTTTTGAAAAACCTTAAGGAGGAACTCACCAACTAGGCGCACAAGAGAAGGAGAGAATTAGTGTTACAAATCAGAATTTTACTTTACTTATAATGAAAGTGGCACACAAGTGAGTGAGACAAAGGTGGAGTTGTTGCAATTCAAAAATCCCAACAACCTCCCATTTGAATCCTCATAAGACTAGGTCTTTATCTAATCAAAATTCTGAACCAATGGTCATCATATGACCACCAATTCATGCGCCCCTATTCAGCCCAAAAAGGGTCCAGATACATTTGAGCTGTTGCATTCAAGTTTGAACCAACTAGCTCACTGATTCTCTCAACAACCAAATCTGATTGGAGCTTGTTGATTTGACAAGATGACAATCATCTCCCACCAAAATGGCGCCCCAAATCAGCCCTTGGAGATCTCCATAGATCTTCTCTTGATACAAGGGATTTGTTCCAACAAGATCTCATCTTATCCTTTTGTTCTGAAACAACTTTTCATAGCCAATTCAAATTCGAATTCAAACATTTAAATTCAAACGTTCAAACATTTAAATTCTAAATTCAAATTCAAATTTCAAATTCAAAAATCAAAATTCAAATTTCAAAATTCAAAATTCAAATTCAAAATTCAAAATTCAAAATTCAAATTTCAAATTCAAAATTCGAATTTCAAAATTCCAATTCAAAATTCGAATTTCAAAATTCAAATTCAAAATTCAAAATTCAAAATTTAAATATTTGATAATTAATTTAACTAATTAAATTAATTATAATGTCTTGGACCATCCAAGCCCATTAACAATACCATGCGCCCTCTCCCTCTTAGGTGAGCTTCCAAACTTCATCTTGGGCTAACAACCATTATTAGGCCCAATACCTTTATTACTATATCTTCATGACATTAAGGTGTTAGTGTGTGACCCATTAGGTCCAACATAGCCACTGACATAAATGGGCTCGGGCCCAACAAGCCCACAACCCATTTAATGACAACACAGAGCACTAGCAATGCTTTGTTGCCCCAGAGTTAGTTAGATTAATGACTTGATCATCCTATTACACATATTTGGTTGCTGTATGTATTTCTTTTTCGTCTCGGTTACCTTCCCATAAAACCTAGGGTAAGGAAGCGTATCAACCCTTGCGGTTTAGGGTAAGCTTTATTCGAAATAGGGAATCTTCAATTTACTGACTCTAAAGGCAGATCATCTCATGATCTCTTTTACTATGCATAGATTCCCGAGTCCCTGTAAATGTCATCCCGATTTCTCCGGTTTACAGATAACCTAATCTCTCACAGAGATTTGACGAATTTCTTCAGCTTATCACCCTAGCCCTGTGCTCTTTCAGGACAAGCCCAACAGTATACCTATGAGTCTCCATGTTTCAGGAAGACGAGGTATACAGTCAAAGCATGCCTTCTAGAACACAGTCTAGGTAATAACTTCTGGTCTAAGGAAAGACATACCCAAATATAAAGAGACTACTCTAATGATACTCTCTGTGAGATTTCCTCACAGAGTCTCTTTTGTGGGTCTGTTCAGTGCGAGCTATACCCTTATAGATCCACCCACGACTTTAGCTAAGACATCTCCATATCTGTAGCTCATGAGGTCTTTACCTTGCATCCGAATACAAGTAGATAAGTCGTGGTAGTCTTACCTGAGATCACTGATCCCCATTCTCAATGTCTCTAGACTAGGAACATAAAATTAGGAATAAATATCTAGTATCCTTGAATCCTCATGATCGTGATCTCATCACAGATACTCAAGAGATTCATATTTTATTCCAAGGGGTTTATCCAGTTACTCATATAAAATATTAACAGTAATATTGAGACAAAATATGAAACAGGATAAATAGTGCTTTTATTTATTTGCGACAATACAAAGGTCCACATATGTCCTAATCTAATTAAAAGATTGTCTCTAGGACATCCATATACTAACAAGCTCCCACTTGGCCTAGAGCCAATCAGACCTAAGTCGTATAACCAAAGCCTCATAATTACTATCATGTTTTCTCTGAGAAACAACCTTTGTCAGAGAATCGGCTAGGTTATCATCTGTGGGAATATAATCCATCTTTACATCCATCCTATCAATGATTTCTCTAATCAGGTGATATCTGCGGAGCACGTGCTTAGATATTTGATGAGACCTAGGTTCCTTTGACTGCGCAATGGCTCTAGTGTTGTCGCAAAGCAACTGTATGGGCTCATTCACGCTTGGAACCACCCTAAGTTCATATATGAACTTCTTCATCCACACGGCCTCCTTAGCTGCTTCCGAAGCAGCTATATATTCAGCTTCTGTCGTTGAATCTGCTGTTGTCTCCTGCTTGGAACTCTTCCAAGATACTGCTCCACCATTTAAGGTGAATACGAACCCTGACTGTGACTTGCAGTCATCTTTGTCACTCTGAAAGCTGGCATCAGTGAACCTTTTCACTGTTAGCTCATCAACCCCACCATAGACCAGAAACGCATCCTTAGTTCTTCTTAAGTATTTAAGGATGGTCTTGACTGCTTCCAGAGACCCTCTCCAGGGTCCGACTGGTATCTGCTCGTAATGCTCAAAGCATATGAGACATCTGGTCTCGTACATATCATGGCATACTTGATGGATCCAATAGCCGAAGCGTATGGAATTCCACTCATGCGATCCTTCTCAGGCTGTAGGACACATAGCCTTTGAAAGATGTACCCCTTGACTGACGGGAAGAAAACCCATTTTCGACCCTTCCATGCTAAACCTCTTTAGCATCTTGTCAACATACGTGGATTGAGATAAACCCAGCAGCCTCTTAGATCTATCTCTATAGATCTTTATACCAAGTATAAAGGCCGCTTCTCCCAAATTCCTTCATGGTGAAGCCTTTTGAAAGCCACTCTTTCGTTATTTGTAATGTGGGGATGTCATTTTCTATTAACAATATGGTATCTACATAAAGTACCAGGAAGACGACATTACGCCCACTAACCTTCTTGTAAACACAAGGTTCATCCTCGTTCTTGATAAAACCGTTACTCTTAACGACTTCATCAAAACGAATATTCCAACTCCTTGATGCTTGCTTTAGCCCATATATCGACCTTTGAAGTTTGCATACTATATGCTCCTGATCTTTGATTTCAAAGCCCTCAGGTTGTGTCATATATACTTCCTCCTTCAAGAACCCATTCAAGAAGGCGGTCTTGACATCCATTTGCCAAATTTCATAGTCGTGATATGCCGCTATTGCAAGCGTGATCCTAATAGATTTGATCATGGCAACAGGCGAGAAAGTATCATCATAGTCAACTCCTTGTCTTTGACGATACCCTTTCGCAACAAACCTAGCTTTGTAGGTCTGAACGTTGCCATCTGCATCAGTCTTTCTTTTAAAGACCCATTTGTTACCGATAGGAACTATTCCTTGCGGTTTAGGAACCAAGGTCCATAACTTGTTTTGATACATCGAATCCATTTCAGATTCCATGGCTTCAAGCCATCTAGAAGAGTCAACATCCTTGATTGCCTCTTTGTAGTTACTTGGTTCATCATCCTCGACGATTTGCTGATTCTCAATCACAAACCCATACCTCTCAGGTGGATGGATGACCCTTGTTGACCTACGGAGTTGTGTGTTTACTTCTCCATTGGAGAACGTTTCCTGCGGAGCAGACTCGGGTTCCTCAATCTGTTCATGTTGTTCTTGAACTTCTTCAAGATCAATTTTACTCCCACTGGCTCCTTGAGAGATCAAATCATTCTCAAGGAACTTACCATTCTTTGACACAAACACCTTGTGTTTATCCATGGAGTAAAAGTAGTATCCCTTAGTACCTTTGGGATACCCCACAAATAGACATTTAGTACTCTTAGCACTAAGTTTGTCTGATGCCAACGCTTTGACATAAGCTGGCGATCCCCATACCCTGAGGTAACTTAGGTTGGGTCTCTTACCATTCCATATCTCATATGGTGTGATCTGAACAAATTTAGACGGTACCCTATTTAGAAGGTATGCCGCTGTGTCTAAGGCATATCCCCAAAACGATTTTGGAAGTTGAGTCTCAGTCATCATAGACCTGACCATGTCTAACAAGGTCCTATTTCTCCTTTCGGAGACACCATTTTGGTGTGGTGTGTAAAGTGCAGTAAACTGCGAGAGAATTCCATTTTCTCTCAGATAATCCTGAAACTCATGGCTCAGATATTCACCACCACGATTTGATCGTAATGTCTTAATCATCTTGCCACGCTGTTTCTCTACTTCATTCCTAAACTCCTTGAACTTTTCAAAGGCTTCGGATTTATATCTCATTAGGCACACTTACCCAAATCTTGATTTGTCATCAGTAAAGGTGATGAAATAGGAGTATCTTCCTATAGCCTCTATAGACATTGGCCCACAAACATCAGTGTGAATGAGTTCTAATAACTCACTAGCCCTATGACTCTTAAGCCCTTTGGTCTTGTGACAAGTCATTTTCCCAGCTAGACAAAATTCACATTGTCCATAGGTTTCCAAATCCATGGAATCTAGGTATCCATTTGCATGCATCCTAGACAATCTTGTTTCGTTTATGTGCCCTAGTCTACAATGCCAAAGATAAGATTGATTATCTATCCTAGGTCGTTTCACGGCTATATTGAGCACTTCAGTTCCCATTTCCAGAACATACAATCCATTTATTAAAGAAGCAGTACCATAAACAATATAATTCGAAATGATAGAAAATGTACCATTCTTAATACTAAAAGCAAAACCATCTTGTTCTAAACAAGAAATAGAAATAATGTATCTAGAAATGTTTGGATCATAAAGACAATTATTCAAATGCAATAAAAGGACCGTAGGCAAAATATGGTCGGCATCTCCAACAGAATGAGCAGCAACCCTTGCTCCATTGCCAACGCAGAGGTCCACCTCGTTTCTCTCCAATCTCCTTGGTCTCCTAAGCACCTGCAACATATTGCAGATATGAGAACCACAACCGGTATCCAATACCCATGAGGTAGGATTAGCACAAGAATAATTTATCTCAATCATGAAAGTACCTGAGGTAGAAGCATCACCATGCTTCTTGTCCTTCACACTCTTCAGGTAGTCTGGACAATTCCTCTTCCAATGGCCTTTCTTGCCACAATGGAAGCACTCAACATCGCTTTTGTCCTTGGATGCACTCTTACCCTTCTTTTTGCCTTTCTTCTTCTTGGGTTTTCCTTTGGGTTTAAGGGAGTCTCCTTTTGCAGGCTCCTTGCCCTTACCCTTTTCCTTGCTAGGCCCACCAATCAGAAGAGCATGTGTCTTATTGATGAACCCTTAGTTCATCATGGTTTTTAGCAGGAATTAGGATCAAATTGTGTGATTAAATGATGAAAAACAAGGTTAATGTCCTAAGATGTCCTCAATTACAAGTTCAAGAGCTTTATTGGAAATTTGTATGATTCTTGTAGGAAAAGCAAGCTTGAAAGACAACTGGAGAAGGAAGAAGATTCTGGAGCTCAAGAGGAGAAAAATTGCCTAAGTGTTGAGCGCTAAAACGTCCACACTGAGCGTTTTAGCGCCCTGTTACAAGAAGAGGCCAAAACTTGCTGGTGTTGAGCGCTAAAACGTCCACACTGACCGTTTTAGCGCCCTGTTACAGAAAGAGGCCAAAACTTGCTGGTGATGAGCGCTAAAACGTCTACACAGAGCGTTTTAGCGCGTTGCTACACTAAGAGGATGGAAAGTTGCTGGTCTTGGGCGCTAAAACGGCCTGCAATATGCGTTTTAGCGCCCTAAAGTGGAAAAAGATTCTGGTCTTCACCGCTAAAACGTCCAAATCAAACGTTTTAGCGTTGGAGTCAGTTAAAGTTAGTTGAGCATTCACCAAGTTTGGACGCTAAAACGGTCATTCCTTAACGTTTTAGCGTTGAAATCAGTTAAAAGCAGCTGAGCATACGTAAAGCATGGACGCTAAAACGGCCACTTATGGACGTTTTAGCGCCCACATCAGTTTTCTGTTTTTAATTGTAACACTATATAAGGCAAAGCCTTGACACTTAGAAAAAAGATCTTTGGGGATCTGAATTCTCTCTCTCTCTCTTAAACTTAGTCTGACTTCTCTCTAAATTCTCTTAGTTTTTGTAATAGGATTTCCTTGTAATAGTTTGGAGATTGAAGACTTTCAACATGGAAATGAAGTTTGATTCTTCTTCTCTTATTTATTCCTTAGTCATGTCTGAGTAGAGTCTTTGTAGTCTGAATGCAATGGAACTCCATGATAATATTATGTTGATTTGATTAATATGATGAAGTATTTTTCATGTGCTGATTTGAGATTTTCTGAGTTAATTATTTCTATCAAAGAAGTAGTATAAAACATGGATGTTTATATGACTTCTGTATTTGATAATCTCAACATCAAAATTCTAGTACTCAAGGGATTGATGCTAGAGTTCTGATGTAATCTTAAAACCTTAGTATTTCATGCATGTATTAAGAAAGAAATCACCAATGGATTGGGGTTTCTGATTAATGTTTCTATCAGGGTAGTAAGGGATTACATCTTGATGATAAGTAAAAGGTTGATTAACATCACATGGAAAGGAATTCATCATAAGATCAATTTTTATATGAGTTATCATGGAGGAAAGTTGTTTTCTGACTACTTGTTGTTTTTATTAATTCTTAATCCATATTTACTTTGTGTCAATTTACTTAAAATATATTTTCTGGTGACAAATTATTCATGATTTTTACAAACTCTTATTTGATTCAAATTAGTTTTCTATGGTATATTGGTGTTTGAACACAATTCCTCGTGGGAACGATCTTTACTCATCATTTTATTACTTGTACGACTAGTGCACTTGCTAAACGTCCAACAAGTTTTTGGCGCCGTTGCCGGGGAATTTGTTTTTCAACACTAACTGATACTATAGAATTCTGAGATTGAATCCTTTTATTTTCAGTATTTTAGTTTATGTTAAATTTCTGGTCAATTTTGATTCTGGTACATGCGAGGTACACTTGATCCAAATTTGTTGTTGTATGATCCAGAATTAGAAAGGACATTGAGGAAGCACAAAAGGGAAGCCAGGCAAAGGAGACAGTTGCAAGAAATTGGTGAATCAAGTACGGTTAATCAGGAAGATATAATGGCAGAGAATCACAGACCACCACCACCACAGAGGATACTGGGAGAGTACATGACTCCTGCATTGGTTCCTCCAATTGGGAGTGTTGTGCGCCCAACAGTGGAGCCCAACAACTTTGAATTGAAGCCTGCTTT
Organism: Gastrolobium bilobum; assembly: GCF_033153095.1. Classification (NCBI taxonomy): domain Eukaryota; kingdom Viridiplantae; phylum Streptophyta; class Magnoliopsida; order Fabales; family Fabaceae; genus Gastrolobium; species Gastrolobium bilobum. Next base: position 7,769 of record NW_026896641.1, read on the forward strand.
GATACATTTGGTGCAGAAGGATCAGTTTGCTGGAACCAGTGCGGAGGACCCTTACTTGCACATAGAGAACTTCCTATTGTTGAGTGATACTGTGAAGATAAATGGTGTCACAAGAGATGCAATTATGTTGAGACTATTCACTCATTCACTGACGGATGATGCAAGGAGATGGCTGCAATCATTGCCACAAGGAAGTATAACAACTTGGGATGATTTGCAAACCAAGTTCTTGCAAAGGTTTTTCTCAGCATCCAAGAGGGCCAAGTTGAAGGATGAAATTACAAGCTTTAAGCAGAAAGAGTCAGAATCTATTTATGAGGCTTGGGAGAGATTCAAGACTTTGTTGAGGAAATGTCCACAGCATGGAATTGAGGCATGGCAACAAGCAGCAATCTTCCTGCAAGGAATGACCACCAACACTAGAACCTTGGTGCATGCCACTGCTGGTGGATCATTGACTACCAAGACCCCTCAAGAAGCCTTGGATATCTTTGAGTCATTAGCATCTCAAGAATTTGATAATGCTCCAGTGGCTGACAGAAGGACAGGAATTATCAGGTTGGATGGGTATGATGCTTTGTTGGCAAGGAATGATCAACTGATGCAGACACATAGACAACAGCAGCAACAATTAGATACCCTTATTAAGCAACTCTCTTCACAAAAGGTAGCTTCTGTGGAAACAAAGAGTGTATGTGCTATCTGTGGTAAGGGCCATGTGACAGAGGAGTGTGATTATGGGGGATCATCAGAACAAGCAGTGGTGAATGGAGTGTGGTATGATCAGAATAATCAAAGGAACTACAACAATCAGGGAAGAATGTTTATATGCCACCATGGAAAAACAAGAATCAACACCCAGGATTCATCTATAGTTCCAACCACCAATTGAATCCACCATTACATCCTCCACCACCACATATGAAGGAGCAGTCAAGTGATCCTACTGCATGGGAGAAAGCGTTTGCTCAGTTATCTAAGACAACTCAGGATTATATTCAGGGTTTTACTTCATTCAGGGAAGAGACAACTGCATTCATGCAGGAGACCAGAACTTCTTTCAGAAATCAGGAAGCATCAATCAGAAATTTGGAGACCCAGATTGGTCAATTATCAAGACAGATATCAGAGAGATCACAAGGGAAATTTCCAAGTGATACACTGGTGCATCCTAAGGAGCACTGTAAAGCAATTATGACAAGAAGTGGGTTGGTACTTCAACCAGGGAAAAAGAAGGTGGAAAATAAAAAGAATGAAGAAGAGGTTGTGGTTGAAGATGTAGTCTCTGATGATGAAGGAGAGAAAATGAGAAATGAGAAAAGTGAGAAGGAAGTAGTTGTTAGAGATGTTATAGTTGGAGTTGACAAAGAAGAGGAAGGGAAGGACAATAAGAATGAAGGAGAGGTAGAAGTTGGTAAAAATGCTTCCCCTCAAAAGATGATGAAGTGGGAAAAGAAGAAGATGGCTGACAAGAAAGAACAGCCAGTTAGTTTATCTCCCTATGCTAAAGTTCCCTACCCTCAGAGGTTGAAGAAAGAGATTCAGAAGCAGCACTATGCAAGATTTCTGGATATCTTCAAAAATTTACAAATTAACATACCATTTTCTGAAGCACTAGAAAATATGCCTCACTATGCAAAATTCATGAAGGATCTTCTTACTAAGAAGAGGAAATTAACTGATGGTGAGACAGTGGCCCTAACAGCAGAGTGTAGTGCCCTAATCCAGAAGAAGCTTCCAACAAAAATGAAAGATCCAGGAAGCTTCAGTATCTCTATTGCTATAGGAGATGTGGAGGTGGGAAAAGCATTGTGTGATTTGGGAGCCAGTATAAATTTGATGCCGTTGACAGTATGTAGAGCTTTGGGAATTAACACTTTGAAGGAGACCAATCTTATTCTGCATCTTGCAGATAGATCTATCAAGAGGCCTGAAGGTGTGGTTGAAGATGTCTTGGTCAAGGTAGACAAGTTTATTTTTCCAGTGGATTTTGTGATTCTTGACATGGAGGAAGAGGATACAGAAAGTCCTTTATTGTTAGGAAGACCCTTTTTAGCAACTACAAGATCTTTGATAGATGTTGAACAAGGAAAGTTGTTGCTAAGGGTGGATGAGGAAACAGTCACAATTGATGTATTTGAAACCATCAAGCATCCTGTTGATGTGGAGGATTGTTTTAGATTGGATGTGATACAGGAGGTTGTGGAAGAAGTGAATAAAAAAGAAGAATTCCCAGTTGAGGAACAAAGATCAGAAGAAGAGATAGGTACAGAGGATTACCAAGAAGAGCCAGAAGTGGAAGAGCTTGAGAAGAAGATTGATGACATTCCAAAAGGAGCACCTAAGGTAGAACTTAAGGAATTACCTTCACATTTGAAGTATGTGTTCCTTGGGGATGATCAAACATATCCAGCAATCATTAATGCAATGTTGTCTGATGAGGAAGAAGGGAAGTTGATTAAGGTACTCAAGAAGATTGATGGAAGAAGAGGTCAAACCAGTAAAGCAACCACAGAGGAGACTCAACCCCACTATGAAGGAAGTAGTGAGGAAGGAGGTGGTGAAGTTGCTTGATGCTGGGATGATTTACCCAATTTCAGACAGTGCTTGGGTGAGTCCTGTGCAGACCGTACCCAAGAAAGGGGGGATGACTGTGGTGAAAAATGAGAACAATGAGTTGATTCCCACCAGGACAATCACTGGCTGGAGAATGTGCATTGATTACCGGAGGCTGAATAAGGCAACCAGGAAGGATCATTTTCCACTTCCTTTCTTGGATCAGATGCTAGAGAGGTTGGCAGGACATGCTTTCTATTGCTTCTTGGACGGTTATTCAGGGTACAATCAGATAGATGTGGCACCAGAGGCCCAGCTACTACTTGTTGTTTTTATTAATTCTTAATCCATATTTACTTTGTGTCAATTTACTCAAAATCAATTTTCTGGTGACAAATTATTCATGATTTTTTACAAACTCTTATTTGATTCAAATTAGTTTTCTATGGTATATTGGTGTTTGAACACAATTCCTCGTGGGAACGATCTTTACTCATCATTTTATTACTTGTACGACTAGTGCACTTGCTAAACGTCCAACACTTATCCTTCTTGATAGACACTTCAGCAGTTGTTAACATGCTTAACAATTCAGGCAAGCTCACAAGCATCCCATGCATGTTGTAATTCATAATGAATTGACTGAAGGAAGGTGGAAGCAAGGTCAGGACTAAGTCATTACTTAGCTCGGCATCCATCACGAAGCCTAGATTTCCTAGCTTCTCAATGAGCCCGATCATCTTAAGAACATGACTGCTCACAGACATGTTCTCAGACATCCTGCATGAGAACAATTCTCTAGAGGCCTCATACCTCCCATGCCTGCCTTTAATGTCATACAACTCCTTGAGATGTAAGACAATAGAGGGAGCATCCATATGCTCATGCTGCTTTTGCAGTTCAGGCGACATGGATGCCAACTTGATGCAGACAGTCAACACATTGTCTTCCATGTGCTGTTTGTGGGCCTCGAAATCAAATTTCGTGAACCCATCTTCCCCTTCCCTAGGAGCTACGGGTAATGCAGCATCCAGGACATAAGCTATTTTTTCGGCCGTAAGAACAATTCTTAAGTTCCGGTACCAGTCCATAAAGTTTGAACCGGTCAGTTTATTCGTATCGAGTATTTAGCGCAGTGACAGTGGATTAGTCATACTAAAAACTAAAAAAGATGTAAAGATGATTTAATTAATATATTTAGACATGTTGTATAAACAAATTATTAAAGACTTTAAATAATTTGCCCCTCCCACTATTTTATCTAAGTCAATGACCTTTCCCATTTGACTTAGGGTTAATCTACTTTTAGATTTTACCTTAGTGAGATTAATAGTGCGATTATCTATTTTAACCCCCGTCTGTGACCGCAAGATTAATTTAAATAATGGGTTGATCCTCATCAACAGTATCTCATACCCTCTCTTAACATTAGGTTGACAACTCCTTGTCACTTAGTGGTGCATCTCATGCAACCAACCTAGCATTATTATCCTAAGCACATAAGCCCGGCTGAGCCTGCAACTTATGTCTCAGTTAAGTATTAACCAGCACCCTAAGTGTCTAACACTTCTAATACTACTCTTACTCAACGAAACAGTGGGTCCCAACTGAGTTGTGGAGTACCACTATGTAGAGGAGGTTCGAGTAATATTGGTGGTGGGAGGTAATCATATGCTTAATAATTTATTCCTTTAAGGGTTCCTTTTATTTGGGGTTTATTAGGTCTCATCAAACGCATTTATATTATTATCATGCTAGACGTTATCCTATGTCAAACATCTATCGGATCACACTAGTCGTAATTGGATATGCATATACATACAAACGCGATTTGTCCAATTCATGCATACTAGTCGTTCAAAACATAAAAGCATACATGCATATAAAACAGAGTTATTTGAGATGGTCATGGTGCTCGTGCATTTGTCCATCTTGCTTCTCAAGTATCAGCTCCTCGTCGTCTATATGCAACTAGCCTAATTCTCTAATTACATATAATTAAAGAAACTCCAAAACATCTTTGGAAGGACAAATAATAAAAAATACAAAACACAAAATTCAAATTACAACTCTAATTAAAATAGAGCAAAATGACACATTAATTTAAAATTTGAAATTCGAATTTCGGGCACCATGACCATCCCCTTCCAAATTGCACCTGAAAATTTAAACAGCTTGCAAGCACATAATATCAAATATTATATAAATATTTCCTCACATATATTTTGATAATTTAACAATTAAAATATCAAAACAAGAATCAAAATTCAAAAATTTTCCAATTTTCTCCAAATGGTCGAATTTTGCATCTTTATACATAATTCAAATCTTTGTCAAATCTTTCTCAAAGATCACAAAAATTAAACCATTTATTCAACCATAACTCATAAGGACGAACCATACATCATCATATACAAAATTTTATTAAATAAAATCATGGAGAAAATAATGCATTTGAATATTCACATCATGGCAGAATCATATTCCCTTTTCAAAAAAAAAAATGTCTCTTTTGAAAACTTTCACAAAGAATCAAAACAAACAAAACCATGAGGTTATAAAAAAAACCATCACCCGTGAGGTTATAAAACAAACAAAACCATTATGATATATGAACACCATAATCATATTAAACATGTTCATAAAAAAATCCACATGCAAAGAATTAATCTTTAAGAAAAAGACCTTTTGACCGTGAGAAAATTAATTTCACAAACAAAGTACCATCACCCGCCGATGGTAAAGCGACCGAGCTCTGATACCACTTGAAAGTAAAATGGCCTTGAAGGCCGTAGCATGTGAGAGGGAAAAACAAAATTTTTCATATGCGAAATTACACATGCAATCAAGAATCATGCTTTATGGCATGTGATGTTACCTTTTTTTTGTGAGTTCAAAACTCCAAGACGATCAGTGTTAGGTTTGAAGGGTTCAAACCCTCTAACGTTGATCCACACCACCCACGTCAAGATGCAAGAACGCTTTCTTGAAAGCCACCAATTGACCACCATATAGAGGCTTGCTATGCGCTCAATAGGTGAAGAAGGAGGCTAGGTATATGGGTTTAGAAGAGTGAAGTCTCCAACATGAAAACTTCACAAGAGTGGGAATGGTATATAGAAGAATTGGCTAGGTTCTTTTGAAAAACCTTAAGGAGGAACTCACCAACTAGGCGCACAAGAGAGGAAGAGAATTAGTGTTACAAATCAGAATTTTACTTTACTTATAATAAAAGTGGCGCACAAGTGAGTGAGACAAAGGTGGATTTGTTGCAATTCAAAAATCCCAACAACCTCCCCTTTGAATCCTCATAAGACTAGGTCTTTATCTAGTCAAAATTCTGAACCAATGGTCATCATATGACCACCAATTCATGTGCCCCTATTCAGCATAAAAAGGGTCCAGATACATTTGAGCTGTTGCATTCAAGTTTGAACCAACTAGCTCACTGATTCTCTCAACAACCAAATCTGATTGGAGCTTGTTGGTTTGACAAGATAACAATCATCTCCCACCAAAATGGCGCCCCAAATCAGCCCTTGGAGATCTCCATAGATCTTCTCTTGATACAAGGGATTTGTTCCAACAAGATCTCATCTTATCCTTTTGTTATGAAATAACTTTTCATAGCCAATTCAAATTCGAATTCAAACATTTAAATTCTAAATTCAAATTCAAATTTCAAATTTAAATTCAAATTTCAAATTCAAATTCAAATTTCAAATTCAAATTTCAAATTTCAAATTCAAAATTCGTGTAACACCCTCCCTTGTATGCATCCAAGAGAGTAGTTTGCTAATCGTTATTAGAGTTGCGAAAACGGATAAAAACTTTTTCTAAAAGAAAATCTTTGAGAAATTGTTGTGGAAAGCTGAATCTAAGAAAAAATTTTGATGGAAAGAACTTAAATTGTGTTGCTGATAAAAATGGTGAAAATTTAAGAAAACCGTATTCCTTTAAATATTAATATAAAATCGAGTTTTCAAATTTTTTTTTGTACAGTTAACGAAATTTGGAAGTAGACGCTTGGGGCTTCGCGTGCATATAAAATAATAGTAAATCGGAGGTCATTTGCCCCTTGAAACGTAACTCGTAAATTGACCGTAAACTGTTAAAAATTCAGCACTTAAAAAATTTCCTTTTCGCAAAACACTTTCAGATTTTCTTAAAATAGCCGTTGTTCGTAGAATACTTAAAGCAGGAATAAATCATAGTTTTACAGTCATCCAAAAATCATCAAGTACCACATAATACAGTCATCCCAAGCTTAAAACAGTCAACAGTGAATAAATCCAGACAGCAACAAAAATATAACAGAGTTCAACATCCAAGTCCTCAAATGCTTTTACGTCCTCCTGCAATTTAAAAATTGCAGCCGCAAAGGGGTGAGAATAAACCCAGTAGTGTGGTAACAAAACCAAATGCAACAGTATTGACTAGGCACAAAATCATAAATAGTCACTTCAAACATTTAATCCTTTTCATCATATATCATAACGCGTATATAACGCCCTTTTTCCTTTACGCTCATAGCACCGTCGTGCGCGTAGCATCACAGTGGGTATTCCTAATGGCTCCCATGAAGGTGAATCCCACTGTGGAACCTATGCGGACTGAAGCCAAGTGTCCCCTCTCCTGGTACCAGGCATGCCTATATGATGCATGCTCAGTCACATGTCCTCAATACATATATATATATATTCAAGATGTCATGAATCAAGTATACATGCCATGGTATGCAATCGCACGCAACAGAAAAATGTATTATGATGTGAAATGCATGCATATATCATATCATCCTTTCATATTCTTACCATTGGCTCATCATCATCATAATATACATAGAACAAATGTGAGCAACACATCACAATTCCATACACTAGCCAATAGTCACATTAGGTAATATCGCCTACACATACCTCGTACGTCACAATTAAATGTACCAGGCAAGCAGCGTATAATCCAAAATTTACGGCTTTTGCGCACCTAATATACATTGCAACAAAATCAGAATACGTTTCAGCCATCTCTATTAATTACCAACAATTCTCCAGGCCTAAAGGTTCATGTATCCATTCGGCCAACAATGTTATTTTCCTAAGATATTCTGACTTTCAAATTGGTCTTCCCAACGTTTAACAGTGAGGGTTTCTCAAGGTTCCTAAGCATGGCAGAATCGGTTTTGACATAGAAGTTACTCAAGATTTTTATTCATACAATTTCCTATTTCTATACTCAGGGATGCGCAAAAAGGGAGCTTATTATTCTGCTGTCTACATAATTTTAGATGGAGTTTAGCACACAATAAGACTGGACCAAAACAAAACCGGTTTCATCATACAAGGCTCATAACGTTTATTCAAATATTTAGCTTAACAACACATGGAGTGTGTGAAGGGCAGCTAAACAACATGTTGTCCAAATTATTTTGCTTCATAAAAATTTGAAGGAACACCAAGCTATCATCAACAGCCCCATCATTTAACTTTAAGATCATTACCAAGTTCTGAATTTAATTCTAAGCTTTCATGCTTTCAACTAAGACCCAAGGGCAAAACATGACAGAATCTATAAAATAACTAAGGCTATATCCTAAGCATGCTTCTCGGTTTCAACAAAGGGAAGAAGAAGAGGGATTTTGGGCCTACCTCTTCACAATACACAAGAAAAACCGGTTTGAACAAAAGAGCAGCAACTCAATCCCTTAAGTTCCACTAAAACCACAACTCCACTCTTCAAGTTGATGACCGTGTACAAGAAAACGAAGAGAGGGAAGATTAGCTCGAGTTATCATTTACATATAATGGAACGTCTTTTATCAACCAAGAGAATGAGTAGTGAAACAGAGATACACTTTACCTCTTGGAATTACCACGCATAGCCGAGTAAGAGAAGGAGAGATTTGTATTTGAGACTTGGTGATTCCTTAAGGGGTTCCACGGTTTAGGGAAGAAGAGAAGATAATACCATGCTTCTTGTCCTTCACACTCTTCAGGTAGTCTGGACAATTCCTCTTCCAATGGCCTTTCTTGCCACAATGGAAGCACTCAACATCGCTTTTGTCCTTGGATGCACTCTTACCCTTCTTTTTGCCTTTCTTCTTCTTGGGTTTTCCTTTGGGTTTAAGGGAGTCTCCTTTTGCAGGCTCCTTGCCCTTACCCTTTTCCTTGCTAGGCCCACCAATCACAAGAGCATGTGTCTTATCCTTCTTGATAGACACTTCAGCAGTTGTTAACATGCTTAACAATTCAGGCAAGCTCACAAGCATCCCATGCATGTTGTAATTCATAATGAATTGACTGAAGGAAGGTGGAAGCAAGGTCAGGACTAAGTCATTACTTAGCTCGGCATCCATCACGAAGCCTAGATTTCCTAGCTTCTCAATGAGCCCGATCATCTTAAGAACATGACTGCTCACAAACATGTTCTCAGACATCCTGCATGAGAACAATTCTCTAGAGGCCTCATACCTCTCATGCCTGCCTTTAATGTCATACAACTCCTTGAGATGTAAGACAATAGAGGGAGCATCCATATGTTCATGCTGCTTTTGCAATTCAGGTGACATGGATGCCAACATGATGCAGACAGTCAACACATTGTCTTCCATGTGCTGTTTGTGGGCCTCGAAATCAAATTTTGTGAACCCATCTTCCCCTTCCCTAGGAGCTACGGGTAATGCAGCATCCATGACATAAGCTATTTTTTCGGCCATAAGAACAATTCTTAAGTTCCGGTACCAGTCCATAAAGTTTGAACCGGTCAGTTTATTCGTATCGAGTATTGAGCACAGTGACAGTGGATTAGTCATACTAAAAACTAAAACAGATGTAAAGATGATTTAATTAATATATTTAGACATGTTGTATAAACAAATTATTAAAGACTTTAAATAATTTGCCCCTCCCACTATTTTATCTAAGTCAATGACCTTTCCCATTTGACTTAGGGTTAATCTACTTTTAGATTTTACCTTAGTGAGATTAATAGTGCGATTATCTATTTTAACCCCCTATGTGACCGCAAGATTAATTTAAATAATGGGTTGATCCTCATCAACAGTATCTCATACCCTCTCTTAACATTAGGTTGACAACTCCTTGTCACTTAGTGGTGCATCTCATGCAACCAACCTAGCATTATTATCCTAAGCACATAAGCCTGGCTGAGCCTGCAACTTATGTCTCAGTTAAGTATTAACCAGCACCCTAAGTGTCTAACACTTCTAATACTACTCTTACTCAACGAAACAGTGGGTCCCAACTGAATTGTGGAGCACCACTATGTAGAGGAGGTTCGAGTAATATTGGTGGTGGGAGGTAATCATATGCTTAATAATTTATTCCTTTAAGGGTTCCTTTTATTTGGGGTTTATTAGGTCTCATCAAACGCATTTATATTATTATCATGCTAGTCGTTATCCTATGTCAAACATCTATCGGATTACACTAGTCGTAATTGGATATGCATAATAATACATACAAACGCGATTTGTCCAATTCATGCATACTAGTCGTTCAAAACATAAAAGCATACATGCATATAAAACAGTTTTATTTGAGATGGTCATGGTGCTCGTGCATTTGTCCATCTTGCTTCTCAAGCATCGGCTCCTCGTCGTCTATACGCCACTAGCCTAATTCTCTAATTACATATAATTAAAGAAACTCCAAAACATCTTTGGAGGGACAAATAATAAAAATTCAAAATTCAAAATTCAAATTGCAACTCTGATTAAAATAGAGCAAAATTACACATTAATTTAAAATTTGAAATTCGAATTTTGGGTACCATGACCATCCCCTTCCAAATTGCACCTGAAAATTTAAACAGCTTGCAAGCACATAATATCAAATATTATATAAATATTTCCTCACATATATTTTGATAATTTAACAATTAAAATATCAAAACAAGAATCAAAATTCAAAAAATTTCCAATTTTCTCCCTATGGTCGAATTTTGCATCTTTATGCATAATTCAAATCTTTGTCAAATCTTTCTCAAAGATCACAAAAATTAAACCATTTATTCAACCATAACTCATATGGCCGAACCATACATCATCATATACAAAAATTTTATTAAATAAAATCATGGAGAAAATAATGCATTTGAATATTCACATCATGGCAGAATCATACTACCTTTTAAAAAAATGTTTGTTTTAAAAACTTTCACAAAGAATCAAAACAAACAAAACCATTAAGTCATGTAGATATATGAACACCATAATCATATTAAACATGTTCATAAAAAAAAATCCACACGCAAAGAATTAATCTTTAACAAAAGACCTTTTGACCGTGAGCAAATTAATTTCACAAACAAAGTACCATCACCCGCCGATGATAAAGCGACCGGGCTCTGTTACCACTTGAAAGTAAAATGGCCTTGAAGGCCGTAGCATGTGAGAGGAAAAAACAAAATTTTTCATATGCAGAATTACACATGCAATCAAGAATCATGTTTTATGGCATGTGATGTTACCTTTGTTTGTGAGTTCAAAACTCCACGACGATTTAGGTTTGAAGGGTTCGAACCCTCTTACGTTGATCCACACCACCCACGTCAAGATGCAAGAACACTTTCTTGAAAGCCACCAATTGACCACCACAGAGAGGCTTGCTATGCGCTCAATAGGTGAAGAAAGAGGCTAGGTATTTGTGTTTAGAAGAGTGAAGTCTCCAGCATGAAAACTTCACAAGAATGAGAATGGTATATAGAAGAATTGGCTAGGTTTTTTTTGAAAAACCTTAAGGAGGAACTCACCAACTAGGCGCACAAGAGAGGGAGAGAATTAGTGTATCAAATCAGAATTTTTACTTTACTTATTATGAAAGTGGCGCACAAGTGAGTGAGACAAATTTGGAGTTGTTGCAATTCAAAAATCCCAACAACCTCCCCTTTGAATCCTCATAAGACTAGGTTTTTATCTAGTCAAAATTCTGAACCAATGGTCATCATATGACCACCAATTCATGCGCCCCTATTCAGCCCAAAAAGGGTCCAGATACATTTGAGCTGTTGCATTCAAGTTTGAACCAACTAGCTCACTGATTCTCTCAACAACCAAATATGATTGGAGCTTGTTGGTTTGACAAGATGACAATCATCTCCCACCAAAATGGCGCCCCAAATCAGCCCTTGGAGATCTCCATAGATCTTCTCTTGATACAAGGAATTTGTTCCAACAAGATCTCATCTTATCCTTTTGTTATGAAACAACTTTTCATAGCCAATTCAAATTGGAATTCAAACATTTAAATTCAAACGTTCAAACATTTAAATTCTAAATTCAAATTCAAATTTTAAATTCAAATTCAAATTTCAAATTTCAAAATTCAAATTTCAAAATTCAATTTCAAAATTCAAATTTCAAAATTCAAAATTCAAATTTCAAAATTCAAAATTCAAATTTCAAATTTCAAAATTCAAATTTCAAATTTCAAATTTCAAATTCAAAATTCAAATTTCAAAATATAAATTTCAAATTCAAAATTCAAAATTTAAATATTTGATAATTAATTTAACTTATTAAATTAATTAGTAATGTCTTGGACCATACACGCCCATTAACAATACCATGCGCCCTCTCCCTCTTAGGTGGGCTTCCAAACTTCATCTTGGGCTAACAACCATTATCAGGCCCAATACCTTTAGTGCTATATCATCATGACATTAAGGTTGATGAGGACATAGGAGGTGGCATGACCAAGACAACAAACTTGGAGGACATACAAGGTCTTGGAGGCCCAATGACAAGAGCAAAAGCTAAAAAGGCTAAAGAGGCTCTAAATCTCTTGGTGACCACTTTACTTGAGACAAGCCCAAGTCTAAAGGAAGAAGAGCCCAAAATGATACACTTAATTAAAATTGAAGACCTTGAAGAATAAGCCTCAATGGATATGCATGAAGGCTTTATTTTACTTGGCCCAAATTCTGCACTTAATTTTTTATTTTCTTATATTTAGTTAAACTTTTTGTAATAAGGCTTATTGGGCTGGATTATTGGGTTGTCTATCTTCTTTTATGTGTAAGTACTTTTAGGTTAAACTCAATATGGTTGTTGCCCACTATATAAGGGAACACCATGGCTTTTGAAGACAGATTTGGAATATCAAGTTAACCTATTTTGGTGAGACTAGTTCTCTTGGGTTCTTTTGAGAATCTCTGAACTTATCAAGGGCATCAATCCTTGTGGCGTTCTTGGGCTTATCAATTCTTTGGAATTGTGGCGCCTACCTATAATCCTTAAACTCCAATTTCGTTCTATGTTATCTTGGATTCACATCTCTCAAATTCCTTATCCTTTTCCGGTGATTCTTGTGCCAAAATCGTGACTCAGGAAGCCATCTTTCACCTCGTTTTGGAATCACCCAAATCCGAGGTCTGTAGCGTGAGATATGCTCTGTTCTTAACAGGTCGTGTTGGTGGATGAATTTGGGGTTAGAATTCCATTCCTAGTAGATCCATTCCTCCATTCCTATTGGGGATCATATCATGTGGTATCAAAGCTCAGTTCTAGGATTGGAATTGGGTTTGATTTTTCTCCATTGTTTCCATCAATTCTGATCACACATTTGGTAACCCTAATCCCTAGTATTTGTGTTTTCAATTTTGAATTGTGCAATTCTGTTTTAGCCTTTGTTGTTGGTTCCTAATTTGTTCCTTTGATATTCTGTTTGTTTCAATTTCTTGTTGTGTTCATAATTTCTGCACTTGTGTTCTTAGGGTTCGTCCTATGTTCATCATTGTTCTTGATTTTTAATCCTTTCAATCCTTGTTCCTTGAGTAGTATGCTGTTAGTGTGTTAAATAATAGCTTGTTTTGTGGAGAATTCAATCAAATTCAGTTTAGCATTACTGCAATCTGAATTTTTCATTCCAAAATTAAAAATTCCATTTTATTGAAGCATCAGGTTTTATAAAAAAAAAAAAAAAAAGAGTTGAAAAAAAATATATATATATATGCTATACAGCTACTTGTTACACACTACTACTCTCAAATCAGGTCCAAAGTGTCTTCCTTGAATAATTCCTTCAATTTGTGTTGGTTTTCTTTGTTTTGCCTTCTTTAAAATATTTCCAATTTGTCATTACGAATTCTTGAGTTTTGGGATTGTACTCTTGAGTGTTCTTGGAGATTCTGTTAAGAACTTAAAGAGAGCTATTGAGAGGAAAAAGGCAAGAGAGCACATTACACAAAAGCCTAATAGAGAGCAACAAACACGAGTGATACATTTTAAGAGTGTAAACACGTGAGCGAGTGGTGAGGTCCAATTTCTTTTATTCTTGTTCTTTTTCTTGAATTATGGCAGGTGCAGGTGGTGAAGGTAGCCCTCCTCGTGAGAGAGAAAACAGGTTGCTAATCGATGCCATTATGGATCGAATGCAAACGATGATGAGGGAGCAAACAGAGGACTTATATGAGAGAATTGAGCACTTAGAAAATCAAGGGACTCATGATGATGATGGAGGTAGGACCGTCAAAGAGAGCAAACAAGTGGAGGTGAACTTCTCCATAGGAAAGTATGATGATACAGTTTTATGTGATGTGGTACCATAGGAAAGTATGATGATACAGTTTTATGTGATACCAATCTAGCCTTGGCAATATGATAAGAAAGTTATGCATGATGGTTACACCAACAAATTCTCTTTTGTGCATGAAGAACGCAAGACTATTCTTGCACCTTTGACTCCAAGAGAAGTTAGTGAGGATCATTTGAAAATGAGAGATAAAAGAAAGCAAGAGAGAAAAGAAAGTGGAGAGAAAAAGGGGAAAGAGAGTGGAAGAGAGCAAGAAAAAAGTGAGAGAAAAAGAGAGAAAAACACAAAATTTGTTTATAAAAGAAAAAGAGGTGAAAAAGGCTATACAATTGAAAAAGCCAATGCTCTTACTTTTGAGTAAAGAGTGTAATAATATCAAAGATGCCAGTCCTACTAATTCTCTTCCAAATGAGGTTTCTTCTTTGTTGCAGGAATTTGAAGATGTCTTTCCCAAAGAGGTGCCTCATGGACTGCCTCCTCTAAGAGGCATTGAACATCAAATTGATCTCGTGCCGGGAGCTGCATTGCCTAATAGGCCAGCCTATAGGAGTAACCCCCAAGAGACCAAGGAGATTCAGAGACAAGTTGAAGACTTGATGAAAAGAGGATGGGTGCAAGAAAGCTTAAGTCCATGTGCAGTCCCAGTCCTTTTAGTGCCTAAGAAAGATGGAACCTGGAGAATGTGCACTGACTGTAGAGCCATCAATAACATCACGGTAAAGTATAGACATCCTATTCCTAGATTGGATGATTTATTGGATGAATTGCATGGTGCTTGTTTCTTCTCTAAAATTGATTTAAAAAGTGGATACCATCAAATTAGGATTAGAGAAGGGGATGAATGGAAAACAGCTTTTAAAACTAAATATGGGCTGTATGAATGGTTGGTTATGCCCTTTGGTTTAACCAATGCTCCTAGTACCTTCATGAGACTAATGAATCATGTGTTAAGGGAGTTTCTAGGAAAGTTTGTTGTGGTTTATTTTGATGATATTCTGATTTATAGCAAATCCTATGATGATCATCTTGTGCACTTGAGGTATGTTGTGGAAGCACTAAGGCATGAGAAATTGTATGCTAACATGGAAAAATGTGTGTTTTGTATAGACCATGTTGTTTTTCTTGGTTTTGTTGTTAGCTCACAAGGAGTGCAAGTTGATCAAGAGAAGGTGAAATCTATTCAAGAGTGGCCAACTCCTAAGAATGTAAGTGAGGTGAGAAGCTTTCATGGCTTAGCTAGTTTCTATAGGAGATTTGTTAAAGATTTCAGTACCATAGCTGCACCCTTGAATGAAGTGATTAAAAGGCATGTTGGTTTTAAATGGGGTGAAAAACAAGAGAAAGCCTTTGCTGCCCTCAAAGATAAATTAACTCATGCACCTATTCTTGTATTGCCTAATTTTTCTAAATCTTTTGAGATTGAATGTGATGCATCTAATGTGGGGATAGGGGCTGTTTTGATGCAAGAGGGGCATCCCATTGCCTATTTTAGTGAAAAACTGAATGGGGCTACTCTTAATTATTCCACATGATAAGGAATTGTATGCATTGGTAAGGGCTTTGCAAACATGGCAACACTATCTCTTGCCCAAAGAGTTTGTCATCAACAGTGACCATGAGTCCTTAAAGTACTTAAAAGGACAAGGCAAGCTTAACAAAAGGCATGCCAAATGGGTAGAGTTCTTGGAGCAGTTTCCCTATGTGATCAAGCACAAGAAAGGTAAGTCTAATGTAGTTGCAGATGCACTTTCAAGAAGGTATGCTTTGTTCTCTACTCTTGAAACTAAGTTTATTGGTTTTGATCATATTAAGGCATTGTATGAGCATGATCCAGACTTTGCACAAATCTATGAAACTTGTGTGGATGCTGCTCAAAATGGATTCTTTAGGCATAATGATTACTTATTTAAAGAAAAGAGATTGTGTGTTCCTAACGGTTCTATTAGGGAATTACTTGTGAAAGAGGCACATGCGGGGGGATTAATGGGACATTTTGGAATCCAAAAGACTCTAGACATGCTGCATGAACATTTTTATTGGCCACACATGAAGCGTGATGTACATAAATTGTGTGAAAGATGCATTGTATGTAAGCAATCTAAGTCTAAATTATTGCCTCATGGGTTGTATACTCCTTTACCTATTCCAGATTGCCCTTGGATTGATATTTCTATGGATTTTGTGTTAGGACTACCTCGGTCTAAAAATGGTAAAGATTCTATTTTTGTTGTGGTGGACAGGTTTTCGAAGATGGCACATTTTATTCCGTGCAAAAAAGTTGATGATGCAATCCATATTGCTGATTTGTTCTTCAAGGAAGTGGTAAGACTCCATGGACTTCCAAGAAGCATTGTCTCTGATCGTGATACTAAATTCTTAAGCCATTTTTGGAGGACATTATGGAGTAAGTTGGGGACTAAACTTCTCTTTTCTACTACTTGTCATGGGAACAATGTTTGCCCCATGTTGAGTTTGCATATAACCGGGCAGTTCATAGTGCTACTCATTATTCTCCTTTTGAAATTGTTTATGGCTTTAACCCTCTCACTCCTCTTGATTTGCTACCTTTGCCTAACAACTCTATTTTTCAACATAAAGATGGTAAGAGT